>NC_083096.1:104201724-104342131 GCF_949774975.1 Lagenorhynchus albirostris | reverse complement strand
ACCAGCCCCTTTTTGTTGGACATTTTAATTTTTTCAAATTTTTACCAATACCAAACATGAAACAAAAAAGAAAAAGGAGATAGAAAGAAAGAGAGAGAGAAGGGGATGGGGCAGAAGGAGGGAGCAAGGAAGGAAACTGCAACAAATATCTTGTGACATACATCATTAATAATTTCCTTAGCATATATTTTCTTATTATATGGATGTGGAATTTCTAGTTAAAAGGTATGTGCTTTTCAGACACTTTGCCAAAGAGCTATTGAGAACAGCTGTAGTACCTTCTCTAACACTGGATAGTCTTTTAAAGTAATCTTTATCAATTCTATAGGCAAAGAAGGCATTTTAATATTGTTTTAATTTGTATTTTTTATTACTGACAAAAATTTTAAAAATTCATCTTTATTGACCCTTTCTATTCCTTCTTTTCTGACTTACCTGCAGAAGTCCTTTGCCCATTTTTCTATTTGGCTATTTATCTTTTTCTTACTGATTTGTAAGACTTCTTAACCCTTTGTCCCTTTTTCTCCCTTCCAGTTTTGGTGTCTGCCTTTTACTTTTTTGGTGTTTTTTTTCCCTTCCAGTTTGGTATTTACCCTTTAATTTTTTGGTGATCTCCAAAACACGTTTTAGTTTTTTATGTATTTTAAAAATCAATCTTTGCTTTACATTTCATGTGCTATAATTCCCATTTCCAAGACTATATCAGTATTTTTCTATATTTTCTTTTAGTAATTTTATGGTTTGATTTTTACATTAAAATCTGTAATCTACCAGGAATTTAATTTGGCACATGGTATATTTTTTTTCCTGTAAACAATTGGCCAGTGGCTCCTTCACTTAGTGTTTAATTTATACTTTTCTTGCTGATTAGGAATGCCACTGTTATTATTTCTCTCCTTGGGTCTCAATAACTTTGAAATTTAATGTGAAACTATAAAGCTGCTTGACAAATCTAACCATTTTCCTTCTCAGTCAGCAACTGTGTGGAAGATGAAGAGACATCGGTTCAAATGCCAGAAAGATACTGAATGAATCTCTGGGTTTTTAAAAATAAATCAAGAATGCTACAAGTATTTTATAACAATGTTATTGCTAATACAGACTTATGGTGTCAGATATTTTAAATTTTTTATTGCTCTGTATCTGGGCTGTAATGACATATATTTTATGATCATATTTTTCTCAACAAGCCAATAATCAATGTATTATATGGGATATGTGCATAAATGTATATACTATCATTAGTCAGAAGGTAAATATTATTTATGAACTTATGAAATGCTCAGCAAATTTCATATACATGGATAACTTTCTGTAACCAGTTCGTAAAGTTAAATGTATTGGTTCATGTTTTTCCAATATAATCAACATAATTACAGCACAGAAATTGAAATCAACTTTGCTATCCTTTAAATTGAAGCTACAAACACATAGAAAAGCATCTGTGTAAAAGACAGGCTTACCTTTGTGCTTTAGATGTCCTTGTCACCTAAACAAACAAACAAATCACAAAAATACATATTTCCAGTCCAAACAATAACCCTACTTTTAATTTTACTGAAGATGAAAGATGTTCACAGATGGTGAACACTGTAAACTGGGGTTTACTTGGGAACTATGACTTTCTCAACCACTTTGCCTGTAATTTATCCACAAATTAAGCTACTTACCGTTAGGTGCTCCTGAAAATACTATACATAATCAATGAATCCATTTTCTATCTCACTGTGATAAATGCTGGTCTGAACCCTGACAATGATTTAGGTCAAATTATATAACCACGATCATAAGGGTAAATCTGCATAATTTTATATGAGGTCACCCCAAGGATATATATAATTCACTTTTCTTCCTCCACATACTTCCTAAGACACTTTTAGAGCTATTTTGGTACATTTGATAAATGTTAAAGATACTTTCCATCAAAAACCAAGATTAAATCCTGCCTGTGAGCCTGACTGAGAAAATAGCTACATAGTTATTACCAAGAAAACAGTCTGTGAATTGCTTGGGCAGAATCTCTAAAGCCTGTTCTTTTCCCAGTGATCATTTACAGTTAAGAAAACAAACCGGGTAGCAAGGGAATTTAGCCTGAAAAAAGGCTTATTCTTTCCCCCCCCTTGAGAGGCAAAGTTGACTTTATCTCTTGGCTCATATTACAAAGTATGGCTGTTCTCCAAATCAGGAGGATAATTTTTTTTTAATGTTTCTCATTTTCTTCTCTTTAATCATGCTTTCTACAGTGTGTAGTGAATATATACCACTCCATCTCCACAGGTCTCTCACTTACCATTTCAGCTACTCTAACTTCCTGTGCTATGACAAGAACTTCTTGATCCATTCCCTCCACTTTTCTTGTAAAATCCCGATTTATGAACTAGAAAACCAGGCGGGTACTCTTTCTCTTGGGAGTTTTCCTGATTTCATGCCTGATCCTTGTCTTGCTCCCTTTACTCTTTTTTGTTCCAGGCTTGTTTTCTTTCCTGATCTGTGGTCTTCAGCTCCCAATCACCGTCATGTTCCCATATGTCAGTCTTGGTGTTCATAATGCAAGGCAAGGGAGGCAATTGTGTGGACCACACATTCCTGTTCTCTTTTTTTTTTTCTTTTTTTGCGGTATGCGGGCCTCTCACTGTTGTGGCCTCTCCCGTTGCGGAGCACAGGCTCCGGACGCGCAGGCTCAGCGGCCATGGCTCACGGGCCCAGCCGCTCCACGGCATGTGGGATCCTCCCGGACCGGGGCACGAACCCGTGTCCCCTGCATCAGCAGGCGGACTCTCAACCACTGCGCCACCAGGGAAGCCCCTCCTGTTCTCATTTTATGGCTTGGTTCAGATACTTTTAATTGGAAGATCCATGAGCACAGGAATTATGTCCATCCTCTGTTCCACTGTACATGCAGTGCCTACCACAGAATGCTCAATATATTTTTATTAAATTAATAATAGCCACCATTTAATAAATCTACTCATCAAATGGCAGGTATGGTGCAGTGCACAAAGGATATGCCCATTTTATAGATGAAAAGACTGAAACTTAGAAAAATTAAATAACTTGTTTTGGTCACAAGGCTAGTTAAAGCTGAAGAACCACAGCATGACTTAATCCCAGGTATGGAAGGCTCACCCCCAATACGCAATCTCCACACTAACAGTGCAGAAGCAGTATAACATAAATATGAGGAACGGTTGTTCTGGAGCCAGACAGCATGGGTTTAAATCTTAACTTTGTAGCTTAAGAGTTAATAAACTTTCTGTTTTTCAGTTTCATTATCTGCTAAGTAGAGACCATTTATTGAAAAAACATTCATTGGTTTCCAGTCATTCTACCTCAGTGTTGTTCTCCAATCTGCTACATTGCCTTTGTTTAGTTTGACACAATTGGCGCTGAAGATCACCAAAGGCTTAGACCTCTACAAATGAAGGCTTAAATTACCCTAGTAGGCAAAGTTCTCAGTCAGCTGAGATATTAGCTACAAGCAAGGAAGCTTGTAATGGGCTGTCATACGTATCAGTTATGGCTTCAATAGTAGCGGGAATATATTGCTGGAATATCTGAAGACTGAAAAATTACCCAATTTTTTCCCTTTTAAAATAACTGTCATTGGGACTTCCTTGGTGGTGCAGTGGTTAAGAATCCGCCTGTCAATGCAGGGGACACGGATTCAAGCCCTGGTCCGGGAAGATCTCACATGCCACGGAGCAACTGACCACCTGTGCCACAACTACTGAGCCCGCGTGCTACAACTACTGAAGCCTGCATGCCTAGAGCCCGTGCTGTGCAACAAAGAGAAGCCACTGCAATGAGAAGCCTGCACACTGCAACGAACAGTAGCCCCTGCTAGCTGCAACTAGAGAAAGCCCGTGCGCAGCAACGAAGGCCCAAAGCAGCCAAAAACAAATGAATAAAAATAAATAAAAATTTAAAAAATAAATAAAATAAAACAATTGTCACTGTTTTATTCTCCTTCCTTTCTTTCTGTAGCAACCACTGAGACCCCTGGCCCCCAAATTATTTACAGTGTACTGGTAGTGA
Source organism: Lagenorhynchus albirostris (assembly GCF_949774975.1). NCBI lineage: Eukaryota > Metazoa > Chordata > Mammalia > Artiodactyla > Delphinidae > Lagenorhynchus > Lagenorhynchus albirostris. Next base: position 104,338,096 of record NC_083096.1, on the reverse strand, counting down.
TTAAACTTACCATTTAGTTCTTGGATTGCAAGACCATGAGGACCCACACCTAGATGAGACCTAGAAGAATGGGCACTTTACCTCCAGAGATCAGGACTAAGAGAACAATAACTCTAAGATGTCCTTTCCAGCAGTTGGATGTACTTTTGGGCATGGAAGAGGACAAGAGCAGGGGCTGTTGGACTAGAATGGCTGGATCAAGTAGGCTGGAGGTGTTTTTGTCATTGTACATGTGGGGAAAGGCAACTAAATAATAAAATACAATGGATACCTCTTAGGCCAGACACACAGCTCACAGTGCCATCTCCCTCCCCAGCACAGGGACAGAACTGCAGCAATATCCACACATGTAACTTGTAGTCTAGTCATGGCTGAGTGACACGGGGGTAGATATCTGACCCAAACTGGCCAAACAGACTTACTCTCCTGGGAAACTGGAATTTTGAACTGAGGTGCATAGAGATGGGGAGTTGTTTACAGCCCACGAGGAGGACAGTTTATGGATTCCTACTACTGAGTTTCCCTGATTATCCAACAATACCAACATTCCGTGAGATATACCGGCATCCTTCTGGTAAAGTCAGCTTAACTGGCTAGAGTTGCTATTTGCAACTGGAAGAACCTTAAATACTACACTTCCGTGAATAGCTTTCTCTCATGCTACTCCATCTGTTCCTTTCCCTACACCTTCCACCAAAGTATCACAGCTCACCAAGAATGCCGTGATGTTCTGTTTAACCGAGCTTTTGTTGTTCCCCTGCATGAAATTCCCTCCCCCTTCTTTCTGAAAACTTTTTCAACCATTACCTCCTCTATGACACTTTGATTTGCAAGATCCTCCACTATGCCCATAGGGCCGGTTACGCCACAATCACAGCACGTAACACACTGCACTGTAGTCCCTGGTTTATTTGCCCATTAGACGGCAAGCTCCTTGATAGACGGGGTAACTTTCTAGTTTACTTTATTTCTCCAGTTCCTTGTTACAGTCTGGCACATAGGAGACTCATTGAGTAAATGTATAAATGAGTAGACAGTTTCTGCTCATGAGAACAGTTTCTGCTCATGAGAACATGCTCAGGCTTACCTGCTGGAAGAATGTGAAAGACAATGGAACCTTTCTAGATCTGATGACATCTGGTCCCCAAACACATGAAAGTCCAGCCAAAATTGGTAGAGCCATTTACCTCACTCACAGCTGACCCAGAAAATGAGTAAACCCAGCCAATTCCAGAAGAGCTGCCCAACTAATATAGAGATTCCTAAGAAATAATAACTGGTTAGTGTTTTAATCTGACCTTTGCGGTAGCTTGTTAGGCAGCATTTTTTGTGGGAATAAATAATTGGTACACTATTTGTGGGTTAGATTTCACCTGGGGATCACCAACTTAAGAGCTTTGCTTGCTAAACAAAAGAGTTAAAATCCAAGGACTGCTTTTTCAAGTCACATTGTGAATGTGAAGAACGGATACATTTATAAATCAATAGAAAAATAAATTTCTCACTACTTGCTAATATGATATTAAAAAAACTAGATTTTTTTCAAACTTTAAAGGAAAAATCAAAAGTAAAATCAATAATTTCTCTATTCCAAAAAAAAAATAATAATAATTTCTCTATTCCAACACAACTGTTAATTGTTGAATGTTTCTCTTCAGCTTTTATCCATTTACATATGTATTTTTATATAGTTCTAATAACAATAGTTATATTTTGCTTTAATATTCAAGGGAAAGTGCTAATTCATACATAATACTTTTAATAGCTACATAACAACACTTCAAACATATATACTATATTATTTCTGTATTATTTTAGACTACTTTTTTCCCCTACTATCAAGAAGATATCAGAAGAGTAAAAAGAGAAGGGAAAGTGTCATCTATAATTTCACCTCCCAGAATCAAAGGAAAAGACTCTCTGATATTTGTCTTCATTTTTTTCTGTACATTAAAAAAGTGGAGTCATAAACTTTTTTTCCCTACCGAACAATATCATAAGCATTTTCCCATAAAAAAAAAGAAAAGAAAAGAAGATGGCAAAATACAGCTTTTTTCTTTATTTGGTATTATTGCTTTAGGTATGAAGGCCAGGATGGTGTCTTTCTTATTTACTGCCAATGCAGTTATATCCCAAGTACCTAGCAAAGTGTATTGTAGACACCCAATAAACATTCACTGAATGAACGCAACGCATGAATGAATAATGGAATTTACATAAGTAGGCTTCCTAGTTTCATGTGCTTCAAATGCTTTTTAAATTAGCACAATTGAATTGTATTCAAAAGTCATATCATTTGAAAGATAAACTTATTTGCATCACATCTTAAATTTATCACCTATAGACAAAGGAATTTGTTATTCACCTTAAAAATTCCGAGTTAGTTACAAAGTTGACCCATAGAGTAGACAAAAGAAGGAATTCCAAGGTTTTTATTCATGAATTGCTTGTACAAATATCACTAGATGAACACCATCTATTCTCAGTTCTTATTCCCCTCTCTGCAACTCTTGACACTTTTGGCTACTTCTTTCTTAAACTCTGTCATGTATCATTTTATGTGACAGTGAATTTATACAACTTTCTTGCTATTTCTCTGACCCCTCTTTTGCCCTTGCCAGTGGTCATTCTCTAAAGATATCCTTTCTCCTTTGGTCATCTCCTTTTGCGATCACTGTCTATAATCACTCACTTATAATTTTGCCTTCAGCCTCTCCTCTCTGTGAAACATGCCCAGATCTGTATATCTAATCCTGATCACTCTATTTATGCCTTTTCAATCTCATCCACCTCCATTTCCTGAAGACCTTATTTTGCTTGTATTTTCAACCTACCCCTCTTTTCTTTTGAATTACACGTGTCTCCTAGCCTTTGCAATTTTTCCTTGACCCAGCTTTTCCCCCAAGCTGTCATCCCATTGCCCTTTTCCCTTTACCACCCAATTTTTGGAAAGTGTACTCTGTGCTCCTTGCCTCCAGTTCTCTCCCTCATTCCTCTCCGTAACTGTTTGCATGTTGACTTCTGCTTTTGCCTATTGACCTTTTACTTCAGTGATTGTTTGATCCCCTTCCAACAATGCCTCTCTGTGGCATCTCACACCCTTCCACCTCTCCCCTCATGGTTTCCTTTGCACTATGCTTTTTTGGTTTCTATCAAGTCTTCCCTGACATACTTGCTTCTTTTTGTCTTTGGACTTCTTTTTTACTCTACTATCCTTAAAGGTCCTCATTCACTTCCAGAGTTAACAAATATTTACTGAGTGCCTATCATGTGCCAGGAACTGTGCAGCCCCAGGGATGCAGGGATGAACAAACCAGATGCTCACTGGCTCTGTAGTACTTACTTTTCCTTCCTCACTTGCAGATGCAATTAGAAGCAAAATCCTATAATTTGTTTCCAAATGACTCTGATTTGTTCCCTCTTATTATCACTAAACTCTCTTTGTTCAGGTCTACATCATTAACTTGTTTTTTCAGCAGCCTAATAACTAATAACTAGTGTCCTCGTCTCTATTCCAGTCCATCCCACATATTATCCCAGACTAATCTTTTTAAACATTTATGTCATCCCCCTTAAAAAATGTTCACTTGCTCTTTCCACTGCCTGCAGAAGAAACACTAGACTCCTTAAAATGATGTTGGAAAGACCTGAGGCTTTGGAGTCAGAAAGCTTGGGTTGTATTCCCAATCTTCCATTTATTCACTCTGTGACCTTAAATAACCTTGCTGCATTTTGATTTTCCCACCTATAAGATGGGATTAATGACTAGTAATAAGGACCAAATACACATGAAAGTGCTTTATATTCTTAAAGTGCTAAAATTAATATAACTCTTTTTTCTTAGTTTGTTTAGAGATAGTTACCATATTGATACTAGCCTAAGCTTCAGAGTTAAACAACAACCTGGTTTCAAATTCAGCTTTATTACTCATTATCTATAAGACTCTGAACAAATTAGTATACCTCTCTAAAACTCTCTTCCCACCTGTCAAAACACTCATTTTGTACGGCTGTCTGAAAATTAAATGAAATAGTGAATATGAAAACTTCTAGCACAGTGTGTAATTTATAATAGGCACTGATTGATTCTCTTTTGGGCCTAATTTACTTTTCCTGCAGCATATCCCACTATACCTCTTCACAAACCCTACCACTCCAGACTACTTGATTTTCTCAATTCATATGATGTACTTTTGTGTTTCTTCTTCAGCTGCATACTCTTTCCTTCTCTATTAAAATTCTACTCAAGTCTTCAAGGCTCAGTTAAAATGTTGTCTTCCCTAAAGCCCTGTGTATCTCACAACTGGTGTGTTAATCTCTCCTTCCTCTGTACACTCTTAGCTTGTATGTTGATTAGAGCACTTTCTTTTCAATTCGGTTTATATTCTGATTCTCCCAACAGAATGTAGGGGCCTCGGAAACAAGGAGGATGTTGTATGTTGTATGTTTATTTCTCTCACATTATACTTACGACAGTAGACACTCAGTTATTGAATGAATGTAGAATTGGGTGCTGTCTTTCTCTTTCTACTGCTACAGGACATCACTTGCTTAAATGTCTACTGTTGCCTCAAACCCAAACATGTGCAAAAGCAAGCACATCTTCCCTAAATTGCTCCCTTTCAATTTTGCTGTTTTTGATACTACCCTAATCCCTAGTCTTAGTTTCTGAGGCTACAAATCTTAGAATTGTATTTGACTGATCTGTTTCCTTGACCACCTAGGAGCCAAACTACCAGGTTCTTCCAACTCCTTCTGTGAAATAGTTCTTGGATTCATCTTTCTTTCTTCCATTCCTAGGATTATCAATCATTATTTTTAACAACTATCACCATTTATTGAGCATTTATGTTCTGGGCTTCTTTGTATACATTATGTCATTAGATCTTTAACGCCTCTGTGAAGCAGGTACTCTTACTCTTATTTTACAGATGAGAAAAATCAAGACACAGCTTACATACTTTGCCCAAGGTTACAGTTAATTAAGTGGCAGAGTGGGGATCAAACCCAGATGTGAAGCCAAAGCCTAGAGCTGGACTCTTTCAAGTTGTGTAGAACAAAAATAGGATTTTTAGAAGAGTATTATGAAGATATACAGGAAGTAAACAAGCACAGGAAACTGCATCATGGACGCGTACTGTCTTTTTCGAAAGCAGAATACACCCACACTCTAGCGATCTAGTTGTTTTGGGGAGCTCTCTGACATCAGCATTTGAGGCCCTAAGGCTTCTCTCCTTGCTTCTGTTGCCCTTGTTACAACTGACTGACTTCTGTCCTCCCCCTCTACCTCTTGGCTTCTATTACTTCGTGACTTCTGCTGCCTCGTATGTTTGGCTATCTTACTTTTCTCTCACTATTGTGCAACACAAACGCTTTACTCCAATTAAGGCAACCTCCTCACTGTTTCCAGAACAATTTCTATCTCCACAAATTTACGTTGTTACTTTGAACACAAATATTTTGTTCTTTTCTACCTCAAAATATAGTCAAAAGCCTGTACTTCAAAGCTCCTTCATTACTTATTCTCAACAGTTCCAATGGATTTTTTGAGTGGTTACTATGCGTTAAGTCTTCTTGCTGACCCATGATGAACCAGCAACATGAGCAAGAAATAAACCTTTTGAGATTTGGGGGTTATTTGTTCTTGCAACATAATCTAGCCTATCCTGACTGATCTACTGACTTCAGGGAAGTAATTTAGCTTTACCAAGTTTCACTTTCCTTATATGTAAAAGAGATTAAAATAGTATCTATCAAATAAGGTTGCTCTGAGGATTAAATGAGGTAATACAGGTAAAAGTACGTGGGTAAAGTACAGGTAGAGGTACTTAGCACCGTGCTAAGCACAAAAGAAGTACACAAATGTTATTTAAAACTTTTGAATTATCACCAGCTAGCAATTGGTGTGTTAGTAATAACAAATGAGCATAATGGAGAGTCTTGTTTGCTTTTTCAAATGTTAACTTCAAATTACATATGGTATAATATTCTTGTCAGTAATTTTAGTTGAAAACCTAGGCATCTACAAACTAACATTTTTTTTTTTTTTTTTTTTTTCAGTACGCGGGCCTCTCACTGTTGTGGCCTCTCCCGTTGCAGAGCACAGGCTCCGGACGCACAGGCTCAGTGGCCATGGCTCACGGGCCTAGCCGCTCCGCGGCATGTGGGATCTTCCCGGACCGGGGCACGAACCCGTGTCCCCTGCATCGGCAGGCGGACTCGCAACCACTGCACCACCAGGGAAGCCCCAAACTAACATTTTAAGATAACTACTATAGAGTTAGCCTAACTCATCATAAGAAACAGCTTTTCTTCTTTTCATATCATGAATTTTTGGATACCATGAAAAAAATGTTTCATATATATGTATTCTCTCTAAAACCTTTAAAGCTTATTAAAGAGATGTTACCCTTGTTTTCAAAAGCCCAGTTATAATAGGGATATATTGTTCTATAAATAACTATTTAAATTTGGGATCCAGATGAGCATATTTCATGATATATTGAAACGGAGCAGGACCCTATGGTCTATGCCCCATGTCCTCAGCCTGCCTTTAGTCTGTGGAAAAACTTTAGCCAAATAATAACTTTAGACAGAGAAGTGAGAAAATGCAGAGACAAAGAAAAACAGTCAAAGGAGACCAAATAATAATAGTTTAGTCATTGAGCATAGTCAAGGGCCTTTAGTTCCTTCTCAAGGGCTATAGATAATATTCTGAGCCGTATCCTGTGAGCTGTCTTCTAGATACTGAAACCCACACCAGGTGGAAGAAGTTAACTACATGATGCCCAGACTGTAGCCATGACATACCCTGCCACAATTCCAAGAACTGGCCTCAAGGAAATGGGAACGAACCGACCATGGAACTGAAGATTCACTGTACCTAAAAAAACCAAGATGATGCTGGTCAGACCACCGCATGGCCAATTTCAAGATAACTGTCAGAGCTGACTGTACTGTTTCTGCATGTAGCCCTCTCCCTCAACCTATAAAAGCCCTTGCTCACTGGTTGTAGGAGCGGGGGGAATCGGTCTTTGGACAGGCGTCCGCCCTCCAACCTCCCCGCCCCCCCGTTTGCTGGCATCCAAAACAAAGCAAACTTTCCTGTCCACCAACCTTGCCCCTTTATTGGCTTTTGAGCGGCAAGCAGCCAGACAACACTTTCGGTTACAATATCACCCCACTATTTATATTTAATTAAATTTTCTCTCAGCCATGTTATGTATGGCTTATTATTAGTTGAAGACTGCCCAGACCTGGTAAAGATGACAATCATAAACACATCTGTATAATAATTCATAATGTTAAAAGTGCTTTTGCATAGTCTCACTTGACTTTGAATCTTCTGAGTTATATATTATTTCCATTCCTAGTTGAAGAAAAGGAGACTTGGACAGTGGCCTGTCTAAAGTAACGAAAAACTGGGACTGGAACCTAGGTTCCTTTACTACACATTTCTTGTTTATGCTACCACAGAACCCTGTAGTGATAAACCATTACTGGAATAACAACTTAACACATATGCTCTACTGATTTATGTATCGTAACTCTATAAGCTTATGTAGCATAAATGTTACATGAACAAGCATAACTATCACTATTACATTTTTTCAGGAACGATAATATCTGGGTCAGTGATAATAATGTGATAATTTGGGGGAAATTTATTGCTAGCTAGCTTTTTCAGTCTGACAAACTTGGTAAGGCTGAGATAAATTTAGACACTATAACTCTTTAAATTAACAGTAAACTGACTTACAAAAACACAATAGAGAGCCAACATCTGCGCCAACACATTCCTTCACATTCCTATTTTGAAGAAAAAAAATTTTTTTGAAGAAAATTTTTAAAAATATTGTTTTATCAAAGAAATTTTGTTTTGACTAAACTTAGGAACACTGAAAAAACAAGTGTCTACACTTAAGAAATTAAAGAACCTGCAAGTGTACTGGAGAAAACGTTAAATGAAAAAAAAAAGTGTAAGTAAGGTCTCCTCAAGGTGCCACATCTAGGGTCTTACACCGAAATAAAAAACTTTAAAACATTTCAAACAAGCCAGCTGCTGCCAATGTATGGAGAACAAAGTATCCCATTAACTAAAGTGCCTAAACTGATTTAAATGGTATCTTGGTTACTTTTTAGAAATTGCAACACGCTGCTATTTATATAACAGCCTCTTCTTCAAAATGACAGTATGGCAAACTTAGTTTTTAAAATAATGCAATTTTTGTTAAGAACTTGACACACGTTTGCTTCCCTGGAGAGAAGCAAAAATCAGAGTTAAGATACTTTAACACACTTTTTTTCCGCCTCATCAGAAGCCAACGTGCAATACAACATGAAAAATGTCTAAGCTGGAACCTTGTAATTTGGCTCATTGTACACTACGCCTTTCCACTACGTTGGATCTTATTTCTAGTTTCCAGCTTAGCTATTAGTAGTGGCTGGGAGGGCAAGTCACTTCTCTGAATGTTTCATTTCCCATAAAACCAGAAAATGGGTGGAGGACCATACAGAGCTTTGAGCCGAATAACGTCTATTAGATATCATCAAAAGCTTTTTCCTCCGGACGATGCAAACCCAGGCACACGGGGTTCTGCTTTGCCCGCATCCCACTCCCGAGCCTCGGCTTCGTTCCTCTTCCTTTCAACCTCAATTCGGGCTCCTGAAGGTTAGCAAAGAGTTCTTTTAACGAAATCCAGCGCTCCTTTGTCTCCAAACTTGGCTAGGAAAGGATTCCGAGGCCTCAGCTGGCTGAGAGAAGGTAGTGGCGGCGATCCACCCTCGCCGGGCCACCCACCCACCCCAACCCGAGTCTGGCGCCGAAACCCCGGCGCGTGCTTGGGGTTCCCCGGTACCGCGAGGCGCGCCCTCGCCCGGCCACTGTTCCTGGTAAAGGGCGGGAGGCCAGGACGCGTGCCGGGACAGCGGCAGGCGGAAGCCGCTGGCGGAGAAAACGGGCGGTTCCCGCCAGCGCGGGTGGGGGAAGGGCCGCAGCCACACCCGGAAGTCGGTCTGGAAGGGAGGGGGGAACATGTGGGGGCGAGGCTTCCGGTAGCGCAAAGGGTATCGGGAGAGGCTTCCAGCAAACCTTCTCTGGCTTCTGGAGGGACGGACCACCGTTTCCGCGGCTTTGGCTTCTGCGATCTGCGTTCAGGCTAAACGGCCACAGCGGCGCCACTGTCGCTCCCCTTGTGCCTGGTTCTGACCGTATTTGTTCCCCGGAGGCCGCCCCGGTTACAGCAGCGGCCGCGGCCGACATGTTGTGAGGCGGCGGCGCGGGTGTCTCAAGGATGGTTTGGCTGAGGCGGCAGCAGCGGCTGCTGGCGGTGGCGGCATTGGCAGCGGGGGCTCCGGCTCTGTAGAGCCCAGCCCGCTGGGTGTCCGTCCTGTACCGCGGCCAGACCAGTGCCCCTGGACCTTGCCTCTGCTCCGGCGCCGTTGGGGAACCGGTTAGGCGACAGCGCACGCCCCGCAGAGGAGACACGAAGGGGGTTCTCCAGTGCTCAGATTTCCGGACCACCTAGCCTTCCCCTCTCCGACCTGGGCAGTGCTGTCCCCAGAATCCTCAGCTCCCCCCCGCGAAATTTGCTCCCAGCCTCGCCCTGAATCTTTCATACACGCGGGTGTTCCACGCCCTCTCGAGCCAACCCCTCGCCCCTTAATTTTCTGCACCCTCTTCTCAGAGCGCCCCCCGGATTGCTCTCCGAGGGCAACCTTTTGAAAAATCTTCGTGGAGCAGTGGACCAGAACTGGGGGAGTTTTCAAAGTCGGGCGCGAGAGATAGGAAGGTACGATGGCTTCCTCATCTGGAAACGATGATGATCTCACTATACCCAGAGCTGCTATCAATAAGATGATTAAAGAGACTCTCCCCAATGTCCGGGTGGCCAACGATGCCCGGGAGCTGGTGGTGAACTGCTGCACTGAATTCATTCACCTTATATCTTCTGAAGCCAATGAGATTTGCAATAAATCGGAAAAGAAGACCATCTCGCCAGAGCACGTCATACAAGGTAAGTGGTATGTGTGGGATTTTGTTTCAAAGAGGGGCCGGGGACAGTGCTAATCGCGTGACCCGTTCATGTCAAAGCCTTCAGTCCTGTCCCCTGATTAGTACTGATAACTGAAAAAGCTGCGCGGGCATAGAAGCAGCCGGTGCCTTAAAATCCCTGTGTAATATTCTCGTGGTCCTTTTCAAACAGCGAATGCAGGTAAGGGTTTCAAACGATTAGGTCAGCTAACATCCCCCCAAATAAGGTAGTAGCAGCGATCTCAATTTACAGCCAGGTAAGCCCAAGCAACAAGAATTTTGCCTACCTGAAGTGGAAGCTAGACGTGACAACTGAGAAAGTGCCTGCCTAAAGTGGAACCTAGATCATGACAACTGAGAGAGGAACCCAGAAGTTCTGCCTTGGAGAATTAGAATTCAGACCAGAAGTTCAAGCATGAGTGGAAAGGGTACCCCTTCCCCACCCGACCTTTTCACCAGTGTAGAGGAAAAGATGAATTTTCAGAACACGAGTAAAAATATTCTTAACGTGCATGTTCAACGTTGTAAAGTTTATTAGTGTTGGATAGAGTGTATTTTCTGCTTTAAAAATGGTTTCATGGTCCTAACGTTAATCAACAAGTTGCCAAAGCACTCCAGTTCTATTCTGTAAGAAAAGGGGCAGTGTTCTTTAATTTTCCTTCCCCTCCTTCCTTACGTTCTTCCTTTTTTCTGTAGCTTGCTTTGTTCCATGGAGATAGATTTTTAAAGCTTGGGTTGAAAGATTGTGAGAGATGTTTTTCATGGAATATTTCCCCCTTGTTTCCTGCTGTCATCCCCATTTAGATGTAAACGCTTCAGCTTTTATTGAACAGCAGTTCTGAAAGTTTAACAGTTTCTTCTCTCATCTTGGAAAGGATTTAGTTCAGTTAATAGGGATTTGGGGGACCATATTCTGATGGTTTGTTTCAGGGATGGGGAGACATTTACTAGTCATAATGTTTTGGGAAGCACTTTCTGTGACTTGTACATGTACTCTTATGAAAAGGTTGCATTCTATTTGAGGTGATAACTTGCTTTTTATAATAACCCAATTAAAATTCTAACAATTTCTTGATTGCTTTTGAAGTCAGAAAAAAAATCATGATTAATTTAATTTTGGTAGGCAGGCGGTTGTCTACCATTTTATTTTTAAAATTTAACTTTTTAAAAGGTGACTTCCCTGTTATTCTGAAGTAGAGGACACATCTGCTCATATTCACCATATGCAGTATTTTATGGTCAATATTGACAAAAGGATTAAATGATTCATTTTTGATCCTTAATGATGTGTAGGAGATAGATTTAAAACATACTCTGCCATTTCCATTTCAGTACATAAGGAGAAAAAAAATCCCTAGGAAGAAGTATATTTGATTTTAAAGCTAGTGTTTTCTTCTACTTGTTTGGTGTACTCTGAAGTAAAATGAAAGCCAAGTTGTCTATGTTTCCTCTTGTGTTTTTATTTTTACATTGTATGTGCAGTTGTCACAAGCCTTTCACAAGATTATCCAACACAAATAGCTGTAATTACCTTTTACAACTCATAAAAGAGAAAAAGATCTTTTATCAACATTGTCTTTCTAATGAAAATTGCAAAAGATTTCAAAAGGATCTGCCTAAACATTTGTTTACACCACAGAAGTGGGGATCATTCCAAAAAATCTAAAAACACATTACAATCTGTCTTCTTGGGTAGAGTTTATTCTTTTCTAGGATATATTTAGATTTCTGATTGACATGATGGAAGAAAAGTGCAGCTGTAGTGAACAGTATGCTAAACAGCTCAACTTTGGAATATGCTAAATTCAGTTTAACATATGAGTCAAAAAGTTCCAGTGAAAGCATTTTCCCTGTGTACTGAGGATGATTTATTAATTAAAAAAAAAAATCACGCATTAACCTGCTACAGCCTTATAAATTTACCTTTTTTTTTTTAACATTGCCTGTGTTAAGTGGATAAGGACCTACATTTTAGCCCCAAATTCTCCCCAGTTAGGGGAATAGATTTTATACATTTATAATCTCATATTGATATCATATTGCTTAATCATTTAAAGAAACTTTTGTCTTGAGTGATTAAAATTTTTTAAAAGAAATCCTTAAGGTGTGTATTTTTTTAGGTGGTTAAAGTGTGTGTTTATAGACTAACTCTAGAAAGTTGGGTATGACATTTTTTATGCTGTTCTGTCAATGTTGATTATTTAAGAATGTAAGATATAGCCAAGTGGAATAATGTACGTTTTAAAGTGGTTTGATTTTCACATGTTGAAGTTTGGATTTTTTTGGTAATAAGTTTAATGAACTAAACTTTGCTTCAGAACATTTCACTTGCCACTTTGCTTTACCTTGTCAGGGCAAATTAAGCATTTGAGGCAGTTCTGTAAAATGCATGCAGAAGTTAAAATAATTTTATTGCCAGTAAATCTGAAATTATATAACCTAGTTAAAATTTTAAAAAATTATCTAACTATTTTGCTTATTTTTAGTTTAAGAACATGGACTTTGAAGATCACATACACACAACAGAGGGAGTTCTAAGCTTATAAGGTGTTCCTTTTATTTCGTTGCTGGGTTTCTGTGAACACATATCTTTAAATGAGTACTAACATGTTCTGTTGCATTATGGAAAGAATTGACATTGAGAGTTAGGAGCTGCAGGTTCTGTACCGGAAAGTCTGGCCTTAGGCAAATCTGTTAACTAAGGTTTCCCCATTTATGTATAAATAATACTTAATGGTTTCAGGTATAATTAGCAATTACTGAGAATCTGTCAGGATTGAGAAACTTACATGAAATATGCTACAATAAATAATAATTTAAAAACTTTATAGTGATACTGATTGAAATATAAAGCTGAAAGTCTGTTATGTTTAACCTTACATCATGATGCCATTTGTAAAGCCAAAGTGTATTGTAAATAAGAATATTTTAAGTGATATTATTTTATTTCTGCATTTTAAATCTCTTGCTACATTTTTTTTTCCTCATGTTTTTGAGAATAGTAACTGAAAGTAGTGAAAGTTTGAAAAAGTCTCCGAGGATTCACTTCTTCAGCAGTTGTGTTGCTCCAAGCTCTGTGTTGAAGGACTTTTTAAAAAAATTATAACCCCTCTCACACTGGTACTTTGGTAAAATACAAAAAAAATGGATCACTAGAAAAACAATGAAATTTTTTGATACTGCATTCAATAGAAATAAAATTACTTTGTCAAATTGCTATGAAGTTTCTTCTTTTTCCCCCCAGCTTTTTGAAATATAATTGACATGTAGCATTGTGTAAGTTTAAGGTTTACAATGTAATGATTTGATGTGTGTATATATTATGAAATAATTACCACAATAAAATTAGTTAACACAGCCATCACTTCACATAGTTACAGTTTTGCCGTGAAGGTTCTTAAAATGCTTACTTTGAATTTCCGTACTTAACTCATTGCAGACCATTACAGGCATTTCTGGCACAAGTCCATGGACCACACTTTGAGAATCTTGCTCTAAAGCCTAAACCACAGTCTGTTTTGGAAAGTGGATGTGGAGTAGTTTTGAAATCAGAGGATCTGAGTGATTGCAGAGAAGTTGTAATAATAAGAAGAATGATATTGTATTGCCTAAATAATCATCCATACTGAAATTTTTTTCTGAAGGGACATGTAATTTACATTGCACAATTTATCACATAATCAGGTGCTTTTCAAGTTAGGATTTTACTGTTTTCTTTAAAACTGGTATGTATTTTGTTTTTGTTTTCCTTCTGCCACCCAGCAGTTACTTTTGAATACTGCTGTGTACTTGGCACTGTACTAGATACTGCTAAGGATATAAAGATGAATGATATTTGATTCTTGCTCTGCCATCCGTCTCTCATTGTTGTCCCAGATTCCCACGAGTGGTGATACCATAGAGGGCATGATTCTTAAGGGTCTTTGTCAGGCCAGTAAGCCAAGAAGTCACTTTGGCCTACATCCTCTTAATATATTTTAAGCTAACTACATCACCTCCATACCTCCATCACCTAACATACAAACAAAAGAAAATAGAGAAATTAGAGAATGCTATTTTTTATATTTTAGTTTTTTCAAATGAAAAGCATGCATTATGCATATGAAGTATAAAGTAATTCACACAAATTCATGTTATAACAAAACTTTTTTTTTTTTTTTTTTTGCGGTACGCGAGCCTCTCACTGCTGTGGCCTCTCCCGTTGCGGAGCACAGGCTCCGGACGCGCAGGCTCAGCGGCCATAGCTCATGGGACCAGCCGCTCCGCGGCATGTGGGATCTTCCCAGACCAGGGCACGAACCCGTGTCCCCTGCATCAGCAGGCGGACTCTCAACCACTGTGCCACCAGGGAAGCCCTATAACAAAACTTCTTGAGGAGTACATCATTTTTGGTAAAATATAAGATACGACTGTATTAAAATTGTTGGGTGGACATTTTTACCTTTTTTTTTTAAGTAGTTATCTTAATATCTGTCTTTTGAATTGAAAAAAACATGCTGAATGTTTTTTTTTTCCTTAATATGCCATGCACTTTTCTGGGTACAGTTTTAAGGTAGATGGCAGAGGGTAGCAGACAGACCTCTGAGAAACAAGTGATATGTGTTTTATCCACAAATTTTAAAATATATATATTATTTTTTTTTGACTTTTACTCTGAGATCCTTAGAGCGAGGGCCATCAATAGTCCATAAAATCCCTTTGTACAAATTAGAAAAAGGCACTCCTTCTGTGTATTAATTTTGTATCCTGCAACTTTACTGAATTCATTGATTTGCTCTAGTAGTTTTCTGGTGGCATCTTTAGGATTTTCTATGTATAGTATCATGGCATCTGCAAACAGTGACAGTTTTACTTCTTCTTTTCCAATTTGGATTCCTTTTATTTCCTTTTCTTCTCTGATTGCCATGGCTAGGACTTCCAAAACTATGTTGAATAATAGTGATGAGAGTGGACACCCTTGTCTTGTTCCTGATCTTACAGGAAATGCTTTCAGTTTTTCACCATTGAGAATGATGTTTGCTGTGGGTTTGTCATATATGGCCTTTAGAATGTTGAGGTAGGTTCCTTCTATGCCCACTTTCTGGAGAGTTTTTATCATAAATGGCTGTTGAGACACTCCTTCCTTAAAAACCTTTACTACCATCTGCCAGAAAAAGTGCTATAATAAGCATACAAATCTATGATGTTTACAGTAGGAATGGCTCTCCTCAGATATGCTGCTGTTGTGCACTGAACCACCTGCACAACTGTTAACGGATGGCCCTGCTTAGGAGCCATTTTCCTTATCCTTCAAGATTCTCCTTTATGTAAAATAGGGACATTATTACTACATGATAACAGATGATGTAAAATATCCCCATTTAGAAAATGCTGTGTCCAGTTACTCATATCCGTTAGCCAAAATGTGTTTAAAATTAGGATTAAAGTCAATGCAGTTTTGAAATTAAATTTATGGCTGCTCCTGTTGAACCATTTTATTGAGAGTACAGTGTACTCAGCATTGAGAGTATAGCTCTTTCAATAATATTAAATATTAACCTTGGACTTACTTGCAGTTTTTTTTTTTTGAAAACAGTGTTTTCAACCTTAGATGTGTTTAAAAGTGAGTTTTTTGTTTCTGTTTTTTAATTTTTAACCCAAGCCCTCCATGGTTTAAGGTAGATTGGATTGAAGTTTTTAATGTCTAGTCTAGTGATTCATGACATTTTGAAGAGTTCTCTCAAGTGTATTGACTTAATTTAGTAAATTTAATATACTTGTTCAGCTTGAATTCAGTGGTGTGATAATGCATAGCTATACATTTATTTAGGTCCTGTATACTTACTAGCATACTCTTAAGTGTAAGAGAAAAGATATAGATGAATAAAAAAAGTCCCGGCGCCTGCCAGCCTGTGACCTCGCGGCGCCGCCTCTGCAGGTCTGCTGCGATGCCTGTCGCGGTGGAGAACATCATGAGGCTCCTGTGCTCCGTTTCCGAGGAGAGGAAAATGCGGGCGGCCGTCAAGCACTCTGGGAGGGGCGGCCTGGTCACAGGGGCCGTGGCCTTCGTTGGTGGTTTGGTGGGCGGGCCACCAGGACTAGCCGTTGGGGGGGCCGTCGGGGGTTTGTTAGGCGCTTGGATGACAAGTGGACAGTTTAAGCCAGTTCCTCAGATCATAATGGAGCTGCCATCTCCTGAGCATCAGAAGCTCCTTAACGAAGCCACTGCCATCGTCAGGCGCCTGGAATGGACAGACGCCGTGCAGCTGACCATCCTGGTCATGGGCAGTGAGGCCCTGCAGCAGCAGCTGCTGGCGATGCTGGCCAACTACGTCACCAAGGAGCTCCAGGCGGAAGTGCAGTGCGACGGCTAGGCCTCTGCTCCGGGAAGCGGGGTCCATTTAGATGATTCCCGCCGACTCATGGAAGGTGACTGGGGAGCTGCAAGAAGCCCCACATCATCAGAATATTACCCTAAACTGTAGCGAAGTCTCTTGCTGGAGAGGCTGGGGCTGTGCTATATCATGTTCTGGAAATTATTTAAGATGCCGTGTTTTGTGGCCGTGTGCACCTGTGTGCCCTGACAACCCTTCAACTGGGAAGCTGGTGAACAGTAAAGCCGTGACTGCTGCCACGTAGCGGCAGTTTTCTGAATCTACTCTCGCTCACATAGGGGCTGGAAGAAGGTCTTCACGTTCAGCCTTCTCATCTCATCACGTGAAGATGATACCTGTCCAGGCAGCCGTTGCCTGACCAGCCCTCCCTTGGGACCTTGGGGCTGTCCCCTGCTGGAATCATGTTTACCTCTTGAACGCCCCTTCCCCACCCAGTGACTTCTGAGTGGCCTCAGGGACGGGGCAGTTGGCCTGCTGAGTAAAGCCACAAACGTCAGTGGCACCCAGCCTCTCCCCCAGTAGCTGCCCGACTGGGCTCTCGCCCTCCCAGGGGCTTGCTTTCCCCATCTGAAAAGTCATAGTAGTTCTTGAGTGATGTTTTTTAAATTAAATATTTTCAGTAAAATTATTGCTCTTTCTGAAGTGGTAGAATTATAAACTAAGAAATGTGCCCACCCTAAATTTCACCCTAAATTTCCCCTAATTTCCCCTAAATGTTTTCTGAACAACAACAACAAAAAGATGAATAAAAGATGAATAATATGTCCAAGTTAAGGGACTCTTACATGTTAGACACTGTGTTGTTAAATGCCATAGGTTAATCACTTGTTGATTTCCACAGTCCTTAAAGTATTAAAAATATAATAGTGAATACTTAATTTTGCTCCTTCTGTGGGCCAGCCTGTGTTCTTAGCTCTTTGTTTATATTCATTTATTCTTCACAGCAACCTGATCTGATGAGATGTAGGTACTGTTATTCTTGTTTTAGAGGAACAGAGGTGAAGGAACTTACCCTGACTCACACAGCTAATATGAGGCAGAGCTGGGAGTCAGTCCCTGTGGGGCTGCAAGCTTAACCACTATAGTGCTTCTGGCTGTAGGAAGATATTATGAAATAGATGCTGTTTTCATTTTACAGATGGGAAATTGAAGCTTAGAGATATTAAGTAACATATCCAAGGTTATACAAATACAGTGACAACGAAGTTCCAAATTCTAAGTCTATCTTATTTCAAAAGGGGGAGATTACTTCTGTCTAGGAGGATCAGGCAAGCTTAATTTGAAGATATAGTTTGATCCAGGCCTTGAATGAATTACTGTCAGCACGAATGTGGGAAACTGGTGCCTGTTGGGAAACATTGAGCGGTCAGGTTTAACAAAGTATGCAGGGATTTAATGGCAGAAATAAAGCTGGGAAGGTAAGTGGGGCTAGATCTTGGAGAACCTTGTTGTAGGGCTAAGGAAATAAGACTTCTTTTTTTAATTTATTTATTAAAATTTTTGCCTGCATATGGTATTTGTTTTTCTCTTTTTGGCTGCGTTTGGTCTTCGTTGCTGTGCTCGGGCTTTCTTTTAGTTGCAGCGAGTGGGGGCTACTCTTCGTTGCAGTGCATGGGCTTCTCATTGCGGTGGCTTCTCTTGTTACGGAGCACGGGCTCTAGGCATGCAGGCTCAGTAGTTGTGGCGTGCAGGCTCAGTAGTTGTGGTACACGGGCTTCGTTGCTCCGCGGCATGTGGGATCTTCCCGGACCAGGGCTCGAACCCATGTCTCCTGCATTGGCAGGTGGATTCTTAACCACTGCGCCACCAGGGAAGCCCAAAACTTTTCTTTAGAATAAGAAAATAAGACTTTTCTTTAGAATGTGGTGGGACACCTTAAATCATTTACTGATTTCTTTTGGTACTGTCTCCAGCCAGTATTATTGAAAATGCACTACTATGCTTGTGCCTTTAAAAAGGAGAAAAGAGGGACTTCCCTGGTGGCACAGTGGTTAAGAATCCGCCTGCCAGTGCAGGGGACACAGGTTCGAGCCCTGGTCCTGAAAAATCCCACATGCTGCGGAGCACCTAAGCCCCTGTACCACAGTTACTGAGCCTACGCTCTAGAGCCCGTGAGCCACAACTACTGAAGCCTGCGCGCCCAGAGCCTGTGCTCTGCAACAAGAGCAGCCACCACAATGAGAAGCCCGCACACCGCAATGAAGAGTAGCCCCTGCTTGGGGCTTCCCTGGTGGCGCAGTGGTTAAGAATCCGTCTGCCAATGCAGGGGACACGGGTTCGAGCCCTCATCTAGGAAGGTCCCACGTGCCGTGGAGCAACTAAGCCCGTGCGCCACAACTACTGAGCCTGAGTGCCACAACTACTGAAGCTTGCGTGCCTAGAGCCTGTGCTCTGCAACAAGAGAAGCCACCCAATGAGAAGCCCGTGCACCGCAACGAAGAGTAACTCCCGCTCGCCGCAACTAGAGAAAAGCCCACGCGCAGCAACAGAGACCCCACGCAGCCAAAAAAAAAAGAGTAGCCCCTGCTCGCCGTAACTAGAGAAAGCCTGCGTGCAGCAATGAAGACCCAATGCAGCCAAAAATAAATAAATTTATTTAAAAAAAAGGGAGAGAAAAGATAAAACTTTGGCTTCTAGCATTGACACTTAAAAAATAATGTCTGTCAATTCAAGTAAAAAATTCAGGCTGCCTAATTTTCACTTAATTTCCTACTATACTCCAAACTCCTTGAGGCCAGGGATTAGGTGGTGGTTAATTTGGTAAACAGAACTCAGAATAAGAATAATGTCTTATTGAAATTTGGGGGGAACAAGGGGAGGGTCTGTAAGTTAATTAAAATTCAAGTAATACCAGTCTGCTTTTTGGCATCACATTATTTCTAAAGACGGTTTATGAAAACAGCTTAATATATGAAATAATTAAAGTTGTAAGTCATTCAAAATGCCTTAAAAAACACAGCTTATATGGGAATGTAGATTTTAAAGGTATATTTGGTATTCTCCTTGAAGAGCAAATTCCTAAAGTTGGAACTTAGGGCATCTTTACTGAGGGAGTCTGGCTCATCATAGTTGTTGAAAGACTGTAAGAACTGATGAACTAACTTAAGTTCATTTACTGTGTTTTTCACCACCTATATTTCATCAGTGGCTCAGAAAGCAAAATATGATTTTGGGGCCTTAACATTTAGAAAACTATATAATCTTAAATACAG
The DNA here is from genome assembly GCF_949774975.1 of Lagenorhynchus albirostris. Lineage (NCBI taxonomy): Eukaryota > Metazoa > Chordata > Mammalia > Artiodactyla > Delphinidae > Lagenorhynchus > Lagenorhynchus albirostris. Next base: position 104,318,477 of record NC_083096.1, on the reverse strand, counting down.
TGAGCTAAAAGGAAATTTTATGCTTTGTCTTTCTGGATTACAGAAGGCCTTTTTTTCTTACAAATTTTTCTTTCTAAATGTGAAAAAATAAAGGGAGATAATTTTTTGTTAATGTTTCTTCCATCCTTATAGTCTTCCTTTATCCCAGTTTTTCTGCCATGTCACTTTAAATATTTTTATAGTGTTTCCTGTTAAGTTTTATTTTCAAGGGAAACTTTGGTTGAATATAAATGCTGAATTTCATAAGCTCTTTCCACCAGTATTTCTTAAACTTAGCAGTTTGAGTGTCTTTGCTAAAAATACTAGTTTCCTGTTGGTATATTAGACAAAAGAACTTATCTATTCTTTCATCTTATCCTGCTGAAAGTTAGAGCATGTGTTACCAGCCTACTTTTTCTAAGCCAAATGGTACAAAATATGTTTTATTAACAAATATATTCCAAATATTTGCTCTTTTTGTATTCTTTGAGAAAGTGATGACTTAATGGTTGATTTACTGTGAGTGGTATAGGAAAAATGTTTTCTTACTAAAACCACATGTTCTTACATTGGACTTTTTTTTTCTTCCAGGAAATGCTTTGGTTTTTAAAAAATTAGAAAGAAAAGGAAAAGTGAAGGCCAGTGCCTTGAAATGTTCCTTAAGTTTTAACTAATTTGCCATCTAATATTAAGAAAGTTTGATAAAATATTTTGTCTTAGCCATACCGATGATTGTTGTGCAGCTATAAAATAGGTAAAATTATTAGAAAGCAACAACCTTCCCCTCCAACACCCAGCCCAAAACCCTCACCAAACTTAATGTTCCATAGGTGAGAGAAAAAGTTGTGTTTTTACCACTTTTTCATGTTTTCATATTTTCATTTCCCCAGCACTAGAAAGTTTAGGCTTTGGCTCTTATATCAGTGAAGTAAAAGAAGTCTTACAAGAATGCAAGACAGTAGCATTAAAAAGAAGAAAGGCCAGTTCTCGTTTGGAAAACCTTGGTATTCCTGAAGAAGAGTTATTGAGACAGCAACAGGAATTATTTGCAAAAGTAAGTAACACATTTTAAATTATTTTCATCTGAATCTGACCCTGTTTACTAACCAAAATCATACTGGTTTCTAAAATCATTTCCTTAGTCAACATACGTACCCCCAAAATTTTCTTTCTGTGGCTGATTGTTTGATCATAGAGCCTGATGTTAGGTCTGGCTAGTTTTTTACTTTATATAAAAGCAAATATTTGCAGCAGCCTATTTTCTGAGAACAACTCCAAATAACTACTGAGATTTTATTTTGATGTTTTTTCAGGCAGAATGGCCATTTAAAAGCATGAAAAGTATACCTAAACATTCTTAAGATTTAAAATGATAGACTGGTGAGAAAATATTGTATCAAATTTTTAGACGAATGGCATATAAGAAAAATCTGATTAACATCTACTTTGTAGTTAAATTAGGTCTTTAATACACCTTTAAAACATTCTAATCTTAAAAACTTTGAAGGGCCAGTGGAGCAGAGAAAGGGAGAAAACTTTTCTGCTTTCTTGCTTGTCACAGTTCTAATGTCCAGTCTGTGAAGGATTAGCAACAAGTACTAATATCCCTTTAGTTTTTAAGAAAGGAGGGGGGCTTCCCTACTGGCGCAGTGGTTGAGAGTCCGCCTGCTGATGCAGGGGACACGGGTTCATGCCCTGGTCCGGGAAGATCCCACATGCCGTGGAGCGGCTGGTCCCATGAGCCATGGCCGCTGAGCCTGCGCGTCTGGAGCCTGTGCCCCGCAACGGGAGAGGTCACAACAGTGAGACACCCACGTACCGCAAAAAAAAAGAAAGGAGGGGACCACAGGGAGCTGGGACTGAATGGAATTTGTGGCTAGCCTCTTAGAATTTCACCAATGTTATCTCTGTACCATCTTCTGGGCCTGCCTTGGCCCATCCTTAGAATCCTGGGTACCTTCTTCATTCCCTTCCAGGTCCCCTTGGTGGCAAAATAGAAGCAAGCTCTGTAACACATTTCGGAGCTATCCTCTGTGGAAGATCATATTTTCCAAAGATGACTGCTATAGTATATCTCACCCCTCGTGTTCTCCCCATGGTTCACTGTTCCTTGGTGTTATAGTAGAGGCAACAAAGGCTGGCAGCATTTATTACCTAATAAAAATACCTAGGGATGAAGATAAGGGGATGCAGAAGCCCACACAGCACAGCTTTCACATGGAGTGAATAGACACTACAACCAGTATGCACGCATACCCCATGCTGATGGCAAAGACCAACACAAAAAAGCTTTCCATCAGTCCTTTCCACTCAGGCATGGGATACAACACCTAGAATACCTACAAGTATGCAGGGCAAGAACAAGAGGAAGAAATTGAGAGAGAAAAATTGGCGTTTCCTTCTTCTCTACCAGGTTCCTTGAAGCTGGGGAGAAGACAGTTACAGAGTACAGTGATTCTTGAATGTGACTGAATATTTACTCCACATAAGGCTGAGAGCTTAATAACCTGATTATTAAGAATGCAAATCACTGTTCAAGGCAAAACTTATCAGCTGGGGCTGAGGTACCTTAACGGTATTTTTACTTTCTCTTCTCTGTACCTCCTCCCCACCTACCCTGCAAAGGCAGGGGCAAGCAATTATGAACTTGAAAATTTATGATAACAGCTTAAAAAATAGTCCATTCCATTTTTGGGTACTACTAAAATGCTCAGATTGCTCAAGCAAAAATTTATGATAACAGCTTAAAAAATAGTCCATTCCATTTTTGGGTACTACTAAAATGCTCAGATTGCTCAAGCAAAAAGTATGTAAATACTTTTTTGAAATAAAGCATTTGACTGACTTTCCAGTGGGAAGATCTTGAAAGTTAGACCTAAATCGTTGGGCCAGAGGTTGTTCTATGGCAAACAGGATGTAAAATATGGAGTGTTTCAGTTCCATAGAGATACTTATTTCATCATGGGAATAGAGCTGTATGGTCATTTATAAATGTCTGTCCCTATCATTAGTCTGTAAGCTCCCTGAGGGCAGGACCCATTATTAGTTGTATCTCTAGCACCCACCTAACATGGTAACTAGCACAGGGGGAGTATTCAGTAACTATTTGTTGAATGGATGACTGAGTTGGGTTGGTAAGTCAAGGAAGCACAGAACTCTAGGGATGGAAGAGTCTTTTGAAAATCATTTACTTCAACCTTGATGTTCCAAATTACAATTCTGAGGTTCAAGGAGGTTAAAGAACCTATTCACCATTATTAAAAAAAAAGAGGGGAGAAGGTGATATTGTTTTTTCCCTACAAAGTTCTGGCTTCTCATTTGAAATTGAAAGACAGGTTTGGTTTGAATAGAATAAGAATTGCTACCAGTTACTGTAATTACCATTAGAACTGGGAAATACCATTTTAGGTCATCTCTTCCAGATTAGTACCATAACTGATCTCTTTGCAGTCATAACAACCAGTTTGGTTTATATTTAAAAGCATTTGAATTTTAAGTGTTATCAAGGACTAGACAGCAGATACCATTTAAACTAATAAGGAAGATAAAAGCTTACCAACATTTGAGTTCTAAACATGTGTTAATCATGTTGCCAAGTAATTTACCAGTATTATTTCATTTAATCCTCACAACAACCTATGAAATAGGTGCTAAAGTGGAAAAGCCTTTGAGGCAGGCATGAGCACATGCAAACAGTGTTATAATCCTTATGAATATGAGGTACCAAATGAGGAATGATAATTTTTTTTAAAAGCTAATGGCAGACTTCCCTGGTTGTTCAGTAGTTAAGAATCTGCCTGCCAAAGCAGGGAACATGGGTTCGAGCCCTGGTCCAGGAGGATCCCACATGCTGCGGAGCAACTAAGCCCGTGCACCACAACTACTGAGCCTGCGTTCTAGAAGTCTGCGAGCCACAACTACTGAGCCCATGTGCCACAGCTACTGAAGCCCGTGCGCATAGAGACTGTGCCCTGCAACAAGAGAAGCCACCGCAGTGAGAAGCCCACACCCTGCAATGAAGAGTAGCCCCCACTCTCTGCAACTAGAGAAAGCCCGCGCGCAGCTAGACTAGAGAAAGCCCGCTTACAGCAACGAAGACCCAACACAGCCATAAATAAATAAATTTATTTATTAAAAAAAAAAAGAGGCATGAAATAGCAAGATGTCTTAAAAAAAAAAAGCTAATGACTATTATTTATTGAGTCTCTACTATTGCAGATCACCTACAGGGTGCCAAAGGAAATATTTGATAAAAGGAAAATGATGCTCTGCTAAATACGTTATATACTTTGCAGAGTTCTTAATGAGTAATACAAATTTTACTATACCCATTTATGCCTTAAGAAACAGACTCAGAGATAGAGAAGCTTGCATGAGATCAGATCATTTGTTCTACGGACATTTATTAAAGTCTTCACTATTTACCAGATATAGTGCTAGGTGCTAGGCTTCTAACAGTATAAAAAAGAGATATGGTTCCTATCATTATGAAGCTTAGTACTGGGAAGGATTGACTTAAACAAATGAAAGGGTAAGTATCTTTTGACTCCAAAACCTGTGCTCTTTCTACTATACTGTGCTAATGCTCTAGCCACCATTTTGTTTGCTTAAATTTATTTTGGAACTTTTAAGTGAAATGAACATGCTTTATCGTTTCTAGGGCAAAAAGATGAATGAAAAATAACTGACTGACTGCCATATCTGTCTTCAGCTCTCTACCCTTGTTATCTATTTTGTTTTGTTTTTTTCCCCTTATCTCCCTTCTTTCTTGCCCTGACCTATGGGTGAAAATACCCTAGTATTTCTTTGCTATTGTGAGAAAAATCAGAAGAGAAGTAAAATTGTAGCAGCCGCTTAGTACTTTTTTTCCTAGAGCATAAAGTACTTTAGTCTTAAATATAAAAGGAACTGATAAATTATTATAACATCTTTTACATAACTTTCATTTCACTTAATCATTTAGACTTTATTTTATATGCCAAAACAATAGCAGCCTCATTTGAAGCTATCTTTCACTGTTAGCAGCAAATATTTGTTTGTTTGTGGTTTTTTTTGCGGTATGTGGGCCTCTCACTGTTGTGGCCTCTCCCATTGCGGAGCACAGGCTCCGAACACGCAGGCTCAGAGGCCATGGCTCATGTGGGATCTTCCCGGACTGGGGCACGAACCCGTGTCCCCTGCATCGGCAGGCGGACTCTCAACTACTGCGCCACCAGGGAAGCCCTAGCAGCAAATATTTGAAAAGGAGGTAATCTCTAATATGTTGAGATTAAAGTTAGCTGTAAATTATAAATGAGTTATTTTAGTGTGTGGAAGTGGGAAACTTAAAACACAATGAAAATCTCCAGAAGAAGTGAATTAGGAAGTATATGCCTACTTACTTCTCTTTCACTCTTCCATTTTAGAAGGAAAATACTTGGGATGGATTGGGTGAGAAGCAAAAGGGAAAAAAAGAAAGCAGAATAAATACACTGAAATTTTTAATTTGTGGAAATGAATACAAATAATATTTACCAATCAACATTGATTTTAAAGACACTGGAATGCTTTTATGTTCAGAGAGAAAAGTATGGGTGCTGATATGAGGTGATGATACCTAAAAGTCAGTTAAATTTTTAGTGTAACCAGTACATGTCTTTGTAGGTCATTGAGCAAACTACAAGATAAAGCAACTTTGCAATAAGACCTGTGTAGAGACTTGAAATTATTTGAATTATCTTTTATGTGCCACAAAATTGTATCTATTTATAGTTGATTAGGCCACAAAGTAGGTATTATTAAGTTGATTAAATCAATATATTTGGTTTGCCCTACCATTTTCAAGTATTTTCTTGAAGCATTCTCAGTCTATTTTGAACTCTGGGTATTCCTGCCATAAAAGTAAACATGCCTGTGTTTTATGGAAATATTTTCTATATTTCTTTATGAAAATAGGTAGAAGTAGTTACTAGAATACCTGGTCTTTAATTTCCTAAAAAAACACAAATAACGTTTTTGTCTTGTAGGGAAGGTATAATATAGGTATATTAACAGCTGTATTATGATGTTGACTAGTCTCATGAGGAAGATGTAAAGAGATCCTCAAGTACAGAGATATCACATTAGATTTTAATGATATAGGAGTGTGCCAGTTACTAAGCAATTATCTCAGCATGAAACCATCCTTTCTATGTTCTGCTTTGAGACTGGGCACAGCACTCTGCAAACCACGTTTCTGTTTTCTAGCTGACTTCCTTTAGACTGTGCGGCCAGTAGGGGGCTCTAGAGGGAGATTACAGGGCTGGGTGAAAGAAGGCACATGTTCCTTTCTTTTACTTTCAGTTGGCTTCAGGTTCCTTTGAGCAACCCAGCAATGCATCACCCTGGCTGCATCATTTTTTTCCTGTAGTGGGAACTGAATCTGGTTTGCAGTTTCTCTAATACAGAAGCAGCCTGAACATGCATCCCCTTCCTCAAGGATTTGGGTCTCAAACCTTGAGGCCCTCCTTGAAGCTCAGAGATGGTAGTAGTACCAGCCAATTTATGCCCTTTCTTCAGAAGTCTGAGTTTCATTTCCATGGGTTGCTCCTCTAAGCTTCCAAGTTTTAAAAATCCCAGCCTCTTCCCTTGTTTCCCCCAGTTTTAGGGTTGGTGGCTGCTTTCTGTAGTTGCCACCCACATATCTTAGTGTTCATTTCTTGCCTTTTCAGTTACCTAGTTACCACCTTTATACTTGGTTAATAATCTTTTATATGACATTCTTTCTGTTTCCCTGACTAGTGTAACTTCTATCTCCTGATTAGACCCTGAATGATACTGGAAGGAATCAGGAACAAACTTAATGGAGAAACTAGTATTTCAGTTTGACTTGAAGGAAGAGTGGAATTTCAGTAGGTGAAAATCAGATTTCAAATAGAATGACTATCAGCATGAGTAAAGGTAGCAAAAGTGGGAGGGTATGATGTGTATTTAGGAAACACTTTATGTTTATCTAGGGGTTTTTTTGGTTTTTTTTTTTTTGGAGCACAAGACAAATGTTTTGAAAGAATATTAGAGAAATACATTGGGGCAGACAGTAATTTGGAGGGTCTTGAACTCTAGGCTGAGAAATTTGGACTTAATTGGTAACAATTAAATGATTTTTTTTTAAATTACAGATTAAACAAATTTATTTTATTTTATTTATTTATTTTTATTTATTTATTTTTGGCTGCATTGGGTCTTCATTGCTGAGCGCAGCTTTCTCTAGTTGCGGCGAGCAGGGGTTCCTCTTCACTGCAGTACACAGGCTTCTTATTGTGGTGGCATCTCTTGTTGCAGAGCATGGGCTCTAGGCGCCTGGGCTTCAGTAGTTGTGGCACGCAGGCTCAGTAGTTGTGGCTCGCAGGCTCTAGAGCGCAGGCTCAGTAGTTGTGGCACACAGGCTTAGTTGCTTCGAGGCATGTGGGATCTTCCAGGACCAGGGCTCGAACCCATGTCCCCTGCATTGGCAGGTGGATTCTTAACCACTGCACCACCAGGGAAGTCCCTAAATGATTTTTTTTTAAGTGTAGTAATTTTCCCCTAGGAATGTTTGGATAATACGTTTATGACAGATTATTAAGAAAAATTAGGGATTTACATGGTAAAATCTTAAGGTTGTGCTGAGCCTCATTGTTTTCCCACAAAACATTCATCCAGTCAGAAACTACTGGGGGCCTGTATGTTGGGAATGCAGCAATGAATATGGAAACATTTTCTATTCTCCACTCTAGTGGAGAAAAAAGACGTATACTTACATAATTAGAGAACAAAATGGATAGGTATGGAAATGCATAGAGAATTACAGAATATGAAATAGAGCAGAAAATGTGACCTAGAAGGACCAAGAAAAACTGAAAACTGATGTGTGTTTTAAATGATGACTAGCAATTGGCCATTCATAAAGGAGGGTATGAGCCAGGCTTAAAGAATACTTCTGAGAAAAGACAGAAATGGAGAAACAACATTGTTTTGGTAAACTCTAATGGGAAATTATATGATCTTTTCAAAAACAGATTCATTTTTCCCTTCTTGGTGTGGTTTTTCTGCTAATGGATGAAATTAAATTGGGAAGGAGCCTTAGCTCGTGCAATAGGGCATGTAATGCATATGTATGCATCTTGGTTTCTCAAATCCTGTGGTGGTTTTTATAGAGGATATTTCAAAAGAATGGATTTTAATTATCCCACTTAAATTCAGTACTGGATAAATAATTTTCACTAGTGTGTATGTGGGAAGAGTATGTTCTTTGTGTGTACATACGTGTGTATTTACAGAGAGAGGGGAGAGGGACAGAGGAAGAAAGAGATGTATCTATAGAGTAGGGAACTGTGATAGAAACTTAAAAGAAATTCAAGGTAGCTGGTGCATTCACGTACAGTACTTTTCCCTAACAGAGGTATTGTACTAGTGAACTTTTAAGCCACAGAAATAATTTTTAGATTGCAAATGTTTACGTCAAAATTATGAGTTGAGAGGACAGAAGAATCAAGTGAAACAGAAGAGAGAGAAACACAGGGAAAAGGAACCAAAGAGTGAATGTTGTGATTTTTCTTTAAATTTTTTTAGGTTCTTCAGTTGAACCATTATGTAGCATAAAAGGAAACTTTTATCGAAAATTTTTATGGAAACTCTCCTTAAGAAAATTGAGAAGAAGCAATCTCTAATTATATTTTCTTATAGAGTTCATGTTGTCCTCATGTACAACAACTATATCATGGTTGGAAAATATAGAAAATTGATAATGACTGAGTTTATGAAAGTGTGCATGTTGTAGGTTTTTTTAAAAATTACTTTTTTTTTTTATGTTTTTTGTGTTTAGGCTAGACAGCAACAAGCAGAATTAGCCCAACAGGAATGGCTTCAAATGCAGCAAGCTGCCCAGCAAGCACAGCTTGCAGCTGCTTCAGCAAGTGCGTCCAACCAGGCAGGATCTTCTCAGGATGAAGAAGATGATGATGATATCTGAAATTCACCAGCTGAGTTTCTATTTCCTCTATAAATGTTTTTCCCTGCACAAGAAAACAGTGAAAGAAATGCTTATCTGTAATTTTGTATGCATCTTGGTGGACTTGCCATTGGTATTCTAGGGATGTCTGCCGTTAAGTTTCATCTATTGTGTGCTATTCATGTAAAAACTGTCTCTTCTAACTATTGAAAATTTAAGGCTCAGTATAATATCAATTTTGAATTTTTAATGGTGTTTATGAAATTTTAGATAGCAGTGAGTCCTTTATTTGATCAATAAACAGTGTTACAGAAAACTTCAAGTTTATAAAAATACAGTGAAATTTATACAGAAGCTCTAAATCTTCATTTGCATTTCCTCTGCCCTTTTAACTAAACTAAAAATTGGGAATTTTAAATTATTGGGGGGGAGGTGCTATGTGATGCAGTAGATATTAGATCAGGCTGGTGAAAAAACAAAGACTTCAGTTCTGTAGTATTTGGATTTTTTGTCTTTTAAAATGAGTATATATACAGGCACTAAATATATATGCTCAGATGAATATACTTGTTTTAAAAAAATCTCAAACAAGACATTCAAAAACTAGGGTGAGTATGTTCAGTAGTAGTTGTAAAATTTGGTAGGTTATGTTTTGATTTTGTTTTTGTTTTATGTGGAGGTAAAAACTAAAGTTTTATTATAGCATAATTCATCTTGAGCTACACTATTACATTTCAAAGACTGCCCCGTTTTGAGGACTGTCATGATTCTTAGTATTTCACTCCAATGATTGTTAATAGTATTACTTGCTTAGTCCATCCATGTTTATTGGAACTTGTGAAACAATTGCTTAGGTTCCGTTGGTTTAACTAAGGTTCATGAATATTCAAACCTTTGCTGGGGGAAAGAAATGAAAGTTAATGAGCATGCTTGCTATAAGACGGATTTTTTTGTAATTTAACTTGTAGTCATAGTTTACTTATTGTTTGTTTTTAGCATTACTTTTACAATTTCTTGACTAGATGGCCTAGAGTGTCCAATGCTTCCTTTTGAAATGGCATCATTGTCTCCATCATAATTGAGCTTTAAAAAAATGATTGTTTTATTTTGTTTAAGAAAGTGTATCATAATTGATCAGCCCTATATGAAACATAGTTTCAACCTGCTCATTGCAAGGGAAGAGCTTTAATTTGGTTCCAGTAAATAAACTATGGTAGTGATTTTTATAGGAATCCAGTGTGTTGAAGAACTGGCCTATTGTTTGTATTTTGAAAACAGAATGGAAAGCCACTTAAGATAGTATGAAGTAATCTAAATTCCTATGTCAGTTGCCAAATCACTTAAATTTGTATATTCACCAGGTCTAAAGACAGATGGCAGATGCCAGGATTCCAATTTTAATTGAAGAGCTAAATAAGTGAAGTTTACAAGTATTAGATTTCTTAATGATCATATTTTGCAGTTTTAGAAAAAGTGAAATATTGTCATACATTTATTAAATACACTTCTTCCATGCCACAACTAAGTGAATCTTGCTTAATGTTTTGAGTTGAAGTTGGTATTGAATCCGTGAAGTGCATTTGGACAAAATAGAAGGGATTGTTTTTTTAAAAGTTTAAGTACCAAAGGTAGTCTAGTCTAAGAAATAATAAGTTAATAAGTGTTGGCTTTTCTAACTTGTACTGTAACATCCTTATACTTTCTATTTTAAGTATATCTGTTTCTTATGTAAACAACTTAGATATTTTTCCATACTTTTTTTTTTGATGCAGAGTTCAGGTTAATTAATATTTTACTGCATCTGATAATGTATTATATGTTTGAATCCTAGTGACTTTTCATTTTGACATTCTTGTGATTTTCATATGCTATATTCTTCAAGCAATAAAATCTGATGTGTTTTATAAATTGTTTTTATATTTAATAATCTAAATAGATCAATGGCATGAGATTTCTATTATTACCATTTTTACTAGTTTCAAGAATCCTAGGCCCAAAAGACATTTTGATCAATTGGTATATAGTACTTGACTTTCTCCTCTGTTTGCTGTTATTTCAGAAAATGTGGTTTTACTTGTATTTTTGTAATTTACAGTCCTAGGGTGCAGGCATAACAGAGCTAATTAAGCAGTATTTTACTCTTAGCTTATTTTTTAGCAGTTAACTATTACATTCTGTCTGTTGAGATTTTTAAAATCCTTTGGAGAGAGAAACAAAATCTTTACGGTTGTTGAGAAATAAAGTTATTGTTTAGTAAGTATTTTCCCCACCTCCTTGAATATATGTCTTTTTCAGCAGATTATCAGGTAAGTGTTGAAAAGGCATCAATTTTTAAACTTACATATACCATACATATAAGTACATAAATAAGGGTTTTCACAAATTAAACATACTCATTTTGCCAGCCCTCAGATCAAGAAACAGTGTTAAGAACATCCCAGAATCCCTCCTTTTGCCCCTGTCTCAGCACTATCTTCTTCTTCCTCCCCAGAAGTAACTACTATTCTGACTTCTAAAATCAGTTCTGCCTGTCTTTATTTTATGTAAATGCATACATAATACACTCTTTTTTTGCTCATCATTATATTTGTGAGTGATTGGTTTCCTGATGCCACTGTAATGAAGTATCACAAACTTAGTGATTTAAAACAACACAAACGTATTCTCTTGCAGTCCTGAAGATCAGAAGTCCAAAATCAGTTTCATTAGGCCAAAGCTGAGGTTGGTTCCTGAATCTGGAAATTAATTGTGAGTGGAAAATCTGTTTCCTTGTCTTTTTTTCAGTTTCCAGTGTCTGCCTATAATCCTTGGCTTGTGGGCTCTTCCTCCATCTTCAAAGCTTCTGCTTTTATCATCACATCATCTTCTCTTGTTTATAGTCAAATATTCCTCTACATCTACATTTAGGGCCCACCTGGATAATCCAGGATAATCCCCCATCTCAGGATCCTTAATTTAATCATATCCACAAGGTCTCTTTTGTCATATACGGTAACATTTACATGTTCCAGGGCTTCAATCCTGGATATCATAGGAGGCTGAAACTCAACCTACTAGAGTGAGATTCATTCATATTGTTGCATGTATTTGTAGTTCATTCATTCTCATTGCTGAATAGTATTTCATTATCTAGTTTTATTATATACAAAATTTATCCATTCTACCATTGATGGGCATTTGAGTGGTTTCTGATTCTGGGCTATTATGAATAGTGGTGTGGAGAACATTCTTATACATGTCTTTTGGTGAGTGTATATATGCATTTCTGTTGAATATATACTTGGGAGTGGAGTTGTTGGGTCATGGGGTGTGCATGTATTGGTGTTTACTATGTACTGTCAGTTTTCCAAAGTGTGTGTAAGAAGACACCATTTTAATGTGTACTATAATAATGAATTCCTATAATGGTCTAGTGGCCTGAGAATGTTAATGAATTTCTTGAAATTCTTAAATTATACCAAATGAGTTATACTTGCTACAGCAGGTCTGTTATTTAGTATGAAAGCAAGAGGAAAATAAAGCAAAAGTATTTGTTCTTGTTATTATTATTTTTTTTACATCTTTATTGGAGTATAATTGCTTTACAATGGTGTGTTAGTTTCTGCTTTATAACCAAGTGAATCAGTTATACATATGTTCCCATATCTCTTCCCTCTTGCGTCCCCTCCCTCCCACCCTCCCTATCCCACCCCTCCAGGCGGTCACAAAACACCGAGCTGATCTCCCTGTGCTATGCGGCTGCTTCCCACTAGCTATCTACCTTACGTTTGGTAGTGTATATATGTCCATGCCTCTCTCTCGCTTTGTCACAGCTTACCCTTCCCCCTCCCCATATCCTCAAGTCCATTCTCTAGTAGGTCTGTGTCTTTATTCCTGTCTTAGCCCTAGGTTCTTCATGACATTTCTTTTTCTTAAATTCCATATATATGTGTTAGCATACGGTATTTGTCTTTCTCTTTCTGACTTACTTCACTCGCATGACAGACTCTAGGTCTATCCACCTCATTACAAATAGCTCAATTTCGTTTCTTTTTATGGCTGAGTAATATTCCATTGTATATATGTGCCACATCTTTATCCATTCATCCAAGGATGGACACTTAGGTTGTTTCCATCTCCAGGCTATTGTATATAGAGCTGCAATGAACACTTTGGTACATGACTCTTTTTGAATGATGGTTTTCTCAGGGTATATGCCCAGTAGTGGGATTGCTGGGTCATATGGTAGTTCTATTCGTAGTTTTTAAAGGAACCTCCATACTGTTCTCCACAGTGGCTGTATCAATTTACATTCCCACCAACAGTTCAAGAGGGTTCCCTTTTCTCCACACCCTCTCCATCATTTATTGTTTCTAGATTTTTTGATGATGGCCATTCTGACTGGTGTGAGATGATATCTTATTGTAGTTTTGATTTGCATTTCTCTAATGATTAATGATGTTGAGCATTCTTTCATGTGTTTATTGGCAGTCTGCATATCTTCTCTGGAGAAATGTCTATTTAGGTCTTCTGCCCATTTTTGGATTGGGTTGTTTGTTTTTTTGTTATTGAGCTGCATGAGCTGCTTATAAATTTTGGAGATTAATCCTTTGTCAGTTGCTTCATTTGAAAATATTTTCTCTCATTCTGAGGGTTGGCTTTTGGTCTTCTTTATGGTTTCCTTTGCTGTGCAAAAGCTTTTAAGTAACATTAGGTCCCATTTGTTTATTTTTGTTTTTATTTCCATTTCTCTAGGAGGTGGGTCAAAAGGATCTTGCTGTGATTTATGTCATAGAGTGTTCTGCCTATGTTTTCCTCGAAGAGTTTGATAGTTTCTGGCCTTACATTTAGGTCTGTAATCCATTTTGAGCTTATTTTTGTGTATGGTGTTAGGGAGTGATCTAATCTCATACTTTTACATGTTCTTGTCCAGTTTTCCCAGCACTACTTATTGAAGAGGCTGTCCTTTCTCCACTGTACATTCCTGCCTCCTTTATCAAAGATAAGGTGACCATATGTGTGTGGGTTTATCTCTTGGCTTTCTATCCTGTTCCATTGATCTATCTTTCTGTTTTTGTGCCAGTACCATACTGTCTTGATTACTGTAGCTTTGTAGTATAGTCTGAAGTCAGGGAGCCTGATTCCTCCAGCTTCGTTTTTCCTTCTCAAGATTGCTTTGGCTATTCAGGGTCTTTTGTGTTTCCATACAAATGTGAAATTTTTTGTTCTAGTTCTGTGAAAAATGCCAGTGGTAGTTTGATAGGGATTGCATTGAATCTGTAGATTGCTTTGGGTAGTAGAGTCATTTTCACAATGTTGATTCTTCCAATCCAAGAACATGGTATATCTCTCCATCTATTTGTATCATCTTTAATTTCTTTCATCAGTGTCTTATAATTTTCTGCATACAGGTCTTTTGTCTCCTTAGGTAGGTTTATTCCTAGATATTTCATTCTTTTTGTTGCAATGATAAATGGGATGTGTTTTCTTGATTTCACTTTCAGATTTTTCATCATTAGTGTATAGGAATGCCAGAGATTTCTGTGCATTAATTTTGTGTCCTGCAACTTTACCAAATTCATTGATTAGCTCTAGTAGTTTTCTGGTAGCATCTTTAGGATTCTCTATGTATAGTATCATGTCATCTGCAAACAGTGACAGCTTTACTTCTTTTCCGATTTGGATTCCTTTTATTTCCTTTTCTCTCTGATTGCTGTGGCTAAAACTTCCAAAACTATGTTGAATAAGAGTGGTGAGAGTGGGCAACCTTGTCTTGTTCCTGATCTTAGTGGAAATGCTTTCAGTTTTTCACCATTGAGGATGATATTGGCTGTGGGTTTGTCATATATGGCCTTTATTATGTTGAGGAAAGTTCCCTCTATGCCTACTTTCTGCAGGGTTTTTATCATAAATCAGTGTTGAATTTTGTCAAAAGCTTTCTCTGCATCTGTTGAGATGATCATATGGTTTTTCTCCTTCAGTCTGTTAATATGGTGTATAACGTTGATTGATTTGCATATATTGAAGAATCCTTGCATTCCTGGAATAAACCCCACTCAATCATGGTGTATGATCCTTTTAATGTGCTATTGGATTCTGTTTGCTAGTATTTTGTTGAGGATATTTGCATCTGTGTTCATCAGTGATATTGGCCTGTAGTTTTCTTTCTTTGTGACATCCTTGTCTGGTTTTGGTATCAAGGTGATGGTGGCCTCGTAGAATGAGTTTGGGAGTGTTCCTCCCTCTGCTATATTTTGGAAGAGTTTCAGAAGGATAGGTGTTAGCTCTTCTCTAAATGTTTGATAGAATTCGCCTTTGAAGCCATCTGGTCCTGGGCTTTTGTTTGTTGGAATATTTTTAATCACAGTTTCAGTTTCAGTGTTTGTGATTGGTCTGTTCATATTTTCTGTTTCTTCCTGATTCAATCTTGGCAGGTTGTGTATTTCTAAGAATTTGTCCATTTCTTGCAGGTTGTCCATTTTATTGGCATAGAGTTGCTTGTAGTAATCTCTCATGATCTTTTGTATTTCTGCAGTGTCAGTTGTTACTTCTCCTTTTTCATTTCTAATTCTATTGATTTGAGTCTTCTCCCTTTTTTTCTTGATGAGTCTGGCTAATTGTTGATCAATTTTGTTTATCTTCTCAAAGAACCAGCTTTTAGTTTTATTGATCTTTGCTTCATTTCTTTTTCATTTATTTCTGATCTGATTTTTATGATTACTTTCTTTCTGCTAACTTTGGGGGTTTTTGGTTCTTCTTTCTCTAATTGCTTTAGGTGCAAGATTAGGTTGTTTTCCTGTTTCTTAAGGTAGGATTGTACTGCTATAAACTTCTCTCTTAGAACTGCTTTTGCTGCATCCCATAGGTTGTGGGTCGTCGTGTCTCCATTGTCATTTGTTTCTAGGTATTTTTTGATTTCCTCTTTGATTTCTTCAGTGATCACTTCGTTATTAAGTAGTGTATTGTTTAGCCTCCATGTGTTTGTATTTTTTACAGATCTTTTCCTGTAATTGATATCTAGTCTCATAGCGTTGTGGTCGGAAAAGATACTTGATACAATTTCAATTTTATTGAATTTACCAAGGCTTGATTTGTGACCCAAGATATGATCTATCCTGGAGAATGTTCCATGAGCACTTGAGAAAAACATGTATTCTGTTGTTTTTGGATGGAATGTCCTATAAATATCAATTAAGTCCATCTTGTTTAATGTATCACTTAAAGCTTGTGTTTCCTTATTTATTTTCATTTTGGATGATCTTTCCATTGGTGAAAGTGGGGTGTTAAAGTCCTCTACTATGAATGTGTTACTGTCAATTTCCCCTTTTATGGCTGTTAGTATTTACCTTATGTACTGAGGTGCTCCTATGTTGGGTGCATAAATATTTACAATTGTTATATCTTCTTCTTGGATCGATCCCTTGATCATTATGTAGTGTCCTTTGTCTCTTCTAATCTTTATTTTAAATTCTATTTTGTCTGATATGAGAATTGCAACTCCAGCTTTCTTTTGGTTTCCATTTGCATGGAATATCTTTTTCCATTCCCTCACTTTCAGTCTGTACGTGTCCCTAGGTCTGAAGTGGGTCTCTTGTAGACAGCATATATATGGGTCTTGTTTTTGTATCCATTCAGCTGGTCTGTGTGTTTTGGTGGGAGCATTTAGTCCATTTACATTTAAGGTAATTATCAATATGTATGTTCCTACTCCCATTTTCTTAATTGTTTTGGGTTCGTTATTGTAGGTCTTTTCCTTCTCTTGTGTTTCTTGCCTAGAGAAGTTCCTTTAGCATTTGTTGTAAAGCTGGTTTGGTGGTGCTGAACTCTCTCAGCTTTTGCTTGTCTGTAAAGGTTTTAATTTCTCCATCAAATCTGAATGAAATCCTTGCTGGGTAGAGTAATCTTGGTTGCAGGTTTTTCTCCTTCAACACTTTAAATATGTCCTGCCAGTCCCTTCTGGCTTGCAGAGTTTCTGCTGAAAGATCAGCTGTTAACCTTATGGGGATTCCCTTGTGTGTTATTTGTTGTTTTTCCCTTTGCTGCTTTTAATATGTTTTCTTTGTATTTAATTTTTGACAGTTTGATTAATATGTGTCTTGGCGTATTTCTCCTTGGATTTATCCTGTATGGGACTCTCTGTGTTTCCTGGACTTGATTAACTATTTCGTTTCCCATATTAGGGAAGTTTTCAACTATAGTCTCTTCAAATATTTTCTCAGTCCCTTTCTTTTTCTCTTCTTCTTCTGGAACCCCTATAATTCGAATGTTGGTGTGTTTAATGTTGTCCCAGAGGTTTCTGAGACTGTCCTCAGTTCTTTTCATTCATTTTTCTTTATTCTGCTCTGCAGTAGTTATTTCCATTATTTTATTTTCCAGGTCACTTATCCGTTCTTCTGCCTCAGTTATTCTGGTATTGATCCCATCTAGAGTATTTTTCATTTCATTTATTCTGTTGTTCATCGTTGCTTGTTTCCTCTTTAGTTCTTCTAGGTCCTTGTTAACTGTTTCTTGCATTTTGTCTATTCTATTTCCAAGATTTTGGATCATCTTTACTATCATTATTCTGAATTCTTTTTCAGGTAGACTGCCTATTTCCTCTTCATTTGTTAGGTCTGGTGGGTTTTTATCTTGCTCCTTCATCTGCTGTGTGTTTTTCTGTCTTCTCATTTTGCTCATCTTACTGTGTTTGGGGTCTCCTTTTTGCAGGCTGCAGGTTCGTAGTTCCTGTTGTTTTTGGTGTCTGTCCCCAGTGGCTACGGTTAGTTCATTGGGTTGTGTAGCCTTCCTGGTGGAGGGGACTAGTACCTGTGTTCTGGTGGATGAGGCTGGATCTTGTCTTTCTCGTGGGCAGGTCCACGTCTGGTGATGTGTTTTGGGGTGTCTGTGGACTTACTATGATTTTAGGCAGCCTCTTTGCTAATGGGTGGGGTTATGTTCCTGTCTTGATAGTTGTTTGGCATAGGGTGTCCAGCACTGTAGCTTGCTGGTCGTTGAGTGAAGCTGGGTGCTGGTGTTGAGATGGAGATCTCTGGGAGATTTTCGCTGTTTGATATTATGTGGAGCTGGGAGGTCTCTTGTGGACCAGTGTCTTGAAGTTGGCTCTCCCACCTCAGAGGCACAGCACTGACTCCTGGCTGCAGCACCAAGAGCCTTTCATCCACACGGCTCAGAATAAAAGGGAGAAAAAGTAGAAAGAATTAGTAAAAGTAGAAAGAAAGGAAGGAAGGAAGGAAAGGAGGGAGGGAGGAAGGAGGAAAGGAAGGAAGAAAGAAAGAAAATAAAGTAAAATAAAATAAAGTAAGATAAAATATAATAAAGTTATTAATAATTATTAAGAAAAAAATTAAAACAAAAAACGGACGGATAGAACCCTAGGACAAATGGTGGAAGCAAAGCTATACAGACAAAATCTCACACAGAAGCATACACATACACACTCACAGAAAGAGGAAAAGGGGAAAAAATAATAAATCTTGCTCTCAAAGTCCACCTCCTTAATTTGGGATGATTCGTTGTCTATTCATGTATTCCACAGAGGCAGGGTACATCAAATTGATTGTGGAGCTTTAATCCGCTTCTTCTGAGGCTGCTGGGAAAGATTTCCCTTTCTCTCCTTTGTTCTCACAGTTCCCGGGGCTCAGCTTTGGATTTGGCCCCGCCTCTGCGTGTAGGTCACCGGAGGGCGTCTGTTCTCGCTCAGACAGGTCGGGGTTAAAGGAGCAGCTGCTTCGGGGACTCTGGCTCACTCAGGCCGGGAGGAGGGAGGAGCACGGAGTGCGGGGCGAGCCTGCAGCAGCAGAGGCCGGCGTGACGTTGCACCAGCCTGAGGCGCGCCGTGCGTTCTCCCGGGGAAGTTGTCCCTGGATTCTGGGACCCTGGCAGTGGCGGGCTGCAGAGGCTTCCCGGAAGGGGGTGTGGATAGTGACCTGTGCTTGCACAGAGGCTTCTTGGTGGCGGCAGCAGCAGCCTTAGCGTCTCATGCCCATCTCTGGGGTCCGCGCTTTTAGCCGCGGCTCGCGCCCGTCTCTGGAGCTCCTTTAAGCAGCGTTCTTAATCCCCTCTCCTCGCGCAGCAGGAAACAAACAGGGAAGAAAAAGTCTCTTGCCTCTTCGGCAGGTCCAGACTTTTTCCCGGACTCCCTCCCGGCTAGCCGTGGTGCACTAACCCCCTGCACGCTGTGTTCACGCCGCCAACACCAGTCCTCTCCCTGCGTTCCGACCGAAGCCCGAGCCTCAGCTCCCAACCCCCGCCCGCGCCAGTGGGTGAGCAGACAAGCCTCTCAGGCTGGTGAGTGCCGATCAGCACCGATCCTCTGTGCGGGAATCTCGCTGCTTTGCCCTCCGCACCCCTGTGGCTGCGCTCTCCGCGGCTCCGAAGCTTTCCCCCTTCCCCATCCCCGTCTTTGCCAGTGAAGGGGCTTCCTACTGTGTGGAAACGTTTCCTCCTTCACAGCTCCCTCTCACTGGTGCAGGTCCCGTCCCTATTCTTTTGTCTCTGTTTATTCTTTTTTCTTTTGCCCTACCCAGGTACGTGGGGAGTTTCTTGCCTTTTGGGAGGTCTGAGGTCTTCTGCCAGCGTTCAGTAGGTGTTCCGTAGGAGTTGTTCCACGTGTAGATGTATTTCTGGTGTATCTGTGTGGAGGAGGGTGATCTTCGCGTCTTACTCTTCCACCATCTTCCCCTCGTCCTCTGTTCTTGTTATTGACACAGTAGTATTATGCATTCATTAGATTATTGCTCTTCAGAAGAAATGCAAGTTTTAGGTAATCATAAGCAGTATGTTGAGTTTAAAAATAGTATGTTGTCGGGCTTCCCTGGTGGTCCAGTGGTTAAGACTCCACGCTTCCAGTGCAGGGGGCAGGGGTTCAGTCCCTGGTCAGGGAACTAAGATCCTACATGCCGTGTGGTGTGGCCAAAAAGTAAATAGATAAAACAACGTAAAAATAGCATGTTGTAGAAAATCCATGATTTAAATTTTTAATTGAATTAAAAAAATTTTTTGTTACAACTTTATTTGGTGACATAGATATTTCCTCTTATCCAAACGGCCACTGGGAAGAATTATCCAATTCAGATAGGATAGGCGCCTGCCTTCCCCTGGCTTCATGTGGATTTTTTTTTTCTTTCTTCTCTGTCCCTAACACCTTGTCCCCCTCTATTTTTCACCTTGCCCCATGGCACAGAGTTTCATGGGTAGGATTGGCCAGGGTGAAGAGAATGGCAGCGTAAATGTAAATAGCCTCCTCTCACCTACCCCCACTTGTCACAAAAGCATCACCACTGATCCTTATCCTGTTTCCACAAAATAAAAGACCTACCCTTAGCATAAGTGCTTATTTTTGCTTTTTCCTGTAAAAGATGTAAATGAAAAGAGAAAGTAGGGAATCAGGAGGTAACTTTTAATTTATGATCAATTTCTACCAGAAATCAAGGAACTTAGTAAAGCCTTAGAACAGGATCTTGGAAGAAGATTCTCAACCCAGCATTATCGGCATTTTTAGCCAGTTAATTCCTTGTTGTGAGAGGCTGTCCTGTGTCTTGTGGGAAGTTTAGCAGCATCCTTGGCTTATACGTACTGGATGCCAGTAGCAACCCACTGCTCTCCACCCCATTGTAACCACTTAAAAATGTCTCCAGACATTGCCATATGTCATCTTGGGTTGTGAAATCACCCCCTGTTGAGAACCACTTTCTCAGAACATCCAGGTTTTTATTTTTAGGATAGGGTACTAGGGGAAAGACTGAAACTGAACCTCTGTTAGAAGCAAAACATGAATGATGTCGGTTGAAAAAGACAAAAAGAAACAAGGTGATTTGGAGAGAACAGGCCCAGGATTAAAATGTATTTCCAGAAGGTCAGATCTTAAAGGTGGCTCTTAACTTCACATCTGCTGATTCCTGCATCCCCTAGGACCGTAAGTCCAGTTCTTAGAAATTTACCTCCTTGATGTTTTTCACTCAGAAATCCTAGCCACACCCAGTTTAAGGTAGATCAGGTATACTGTTTCATTACTATATATATCTTTTAACAATCATGATTTTTTAAAATGTTTTTATTGTTAATTGTACATATAAGAGTTACCATTTTAACCATTTTTAAGTGTTCAGTTCAATGACATTAAGTGCATTGTTACTGTACAACCATCACCGCTATTTTCAGAACTTTTTCATTATCCCAAACTGAAACACTGCACCCAATAAACAATAACTACCCATTCTTCTCTCCACTCAGCCCCTGGTAAGTATTCTGTTTTCTCTAGGTACCTCATATAAGTGGAGTCATACAGTGTTTGTCTTTTTGAGTCTGGCTTATTTCACTTAGCATAATGCTTTCAAAGTTCATCCATGTTGTAGCATGTATCAAAACTTCATTCCTTATTAAGGGTGAATAATATTCCATTGCATGTATATGCCATATTTTGTTTATCTATTGATCTATGAATGGGTTGCTTCCACCTTTTGGCTACTATGAATAATGCTGCTGTGAACATGGTTATGAATACCTGTTTGGTCCCTAACAAGCATGATTTTTGAGCGTACTGTATTGAGAACTGAAAGGAAAGCAGTATAATATGAATGCACATATATATAAAGACAAGTTATAACATGGTAGGGACTTCCCTGGCGGTCCAGTGCTTAAGACTTCGCCTTCCAATGCAGGGGGGTGCAGGTTCGATCCCTGGTCAGGGAGCTAAGATCCCACATGCCTTGTAGCCAAAAAACCAAAACATAAAACAGAAGCAATATTGTAACAAATTCAATAAAGACTAAAAATGGTCCACATGGAAAGCATCTTTAAAAAAAAATTTACAACATGGAAAATGTGACATGAACAAAGGGAACCAACACTTTTGTACTAGATCTTTTTTTTTTTTCTTTAATTTTTTTTTTTAACATTTTTTGTGGTACGCGGGCCTCTCACTGTTGTGGCCTCTCCCGTTGCGGAGCACAGGCTCCAGACGCGCAGGCTCAGCGGCCATGGCTCACGGGCCCAGCCGCTCCGCGGCATGTGGGATCTTCCCGGACCGGGGCACGAACCCGTGTCCCCTGCATCGGCAGGCGGACTCTCAACCACTGCGCCACCAGGGAAGCCCTGTACTAGATCTTTACGTATGTTATTTCATTTTCTCATCACCTCTGTAAGGGTAGGTAACGATAGTCCAGAGTGGCAAACTGGTAACATAGCTATACCGTTAAATATAGTAGATGTACAAGCTGCAATATTTTATTTCATTTATGAAACTTAATGTCTTATGCATAATGTGAGTGTGGAAAATAATATAGTCCGTGGTTATTTATTTTCAATTTCATCTTATCTAGTATGTTTCTTGCTTTTGTTATACTTTTATATGAATAGCACTTGTTTGTCACCAACAGGGAATTAGTAGTGGAGCTAGAAGAAGAATTGTCAGAGAAAGTTTTAGTGTGATTGAGAGGTTTTTATTGGGGATTGAGGGTGGAGGGAGAGAATCAGAAAGGATATGTCTCATGATGGAAGAAGAAACTATGCTTGCTGTTCAGGCAGCTAAGGCTTGGCTCCTCTGACTACTAGGGGAAAATATGGCAAACTCAAAATGGTCTGGTTATGCAAGTATCTTCTAATAAGTTTCTTGCTCTTATTGAACCTATAAAAAATACCATTAACTTCATATTTATGTCATTAATAAACTTCTAGGGTGTGTAGTAGGGTGTAGTAGTATATAGGTATAGTTGAGATAAAAGGAGACAACAATGGTATTTTTTTGAGAAGCATCTGTTTAATGTATTACGTAGGATAGGGTATGTTTTATAAGCCTAATAGCGTTAGGTTTATATGTGCAGTTGAATCATACATATAATTGTAGCCCCTATGTAATTTGATCTGTTTTTATTATAAACATTTTATAAATAAGGAAACTAAGGTTAAAAGAAACTAACATCTGGCAAGTGAAGGCATCAGAATTTGAACCCCAGTCTAAGTAGTTCTGAGGATTATGTTTCTTCCACTAGATCATTCTGCTTTCCCCACAAAAGTGTTCTGGGAATACTGGGATGAATCTTTATACCTTTATTTGAAGGTCATTTTAAAAATTGTAAGTCTGACTGAAGATAGCAAAATTGTGTGCTATTGCAAGATAATTGTAGAGCTCACTCTAAGGAAGCCGAGTTAATGTCTGGTAATATTTTTAGCATCATTTTTCTGTTCACTGTTGTCCAAATAATTCACTCAGTGTTATGCAGAATATGAAGTATTGTTACACAAGCTATTTTATAAAGTTCATTTATGGTATAGGCTTTATATAGGACGTTTCTTTTGATCAAAATACTTGGAAGCCTATAGAAAAATGTGACTTGGCATCATGTTTTTACAATTTCATCTTATCCAAATGTTGTAGAATTTTGAACTTTTTTGCAGTAAGCTCTCAAAAACCAAGTCCAAATTAAAAATTTTAATTGCAAGTCCCCTATTCTTATCCCAATAACAAGCTTACTATTGTACAAATAGGAAACAAGATCTGGTAGCTATGGCCTATTAATTAGAATTTTGAAACTAAGGATTGTGTTCTTAATGGTACTGATAAGTCAGCAGCTGTTAATATATGAGGAAGTGCTTGGGGAAAGTGCTACCTCCGCCTTCAAAGTAGTATTTATTTTTACAGTAGTCCAGTCATGGTGCCTTGGAGGTTGAACAACTATAAATCCTCATTTCACACCCTATCTATAGTCTCACCTGAATCTTGCTGTAGCCTCCTAACTGGCTTTGCTGCCAGTCCCTCCTTGTTCTGATCCATTCCTCACATTGCTACCTGTGTTATTTTTCTAAAACACAAATGTGAACATGAGACTCCTCTGCTTCTTGGTGATCATAGTATAAAGTCCAAACTCCTACATAAAGTATCTTTCACAGTTTGATTCAACTTTTTCTATACTTTCTCAATTATACTGAAATCTGAGCTGAATAATGCCATCTCTTTTCCACTTTCCTGCATTTGATGTGCTTCGTCCCCCTCTGGAATGACATTTTCTCTTCTACAGCTGGCAAATGTCTAACCATACAGCATGATCCAGCTTAAATGTTAGCTTCTAACAGTTTTCCCTGAAGCCTCCATTCGTAGTCACCCTTTCTCTGACTGTCTTTGCCTGTGGTACACATTTCTATTTTTGAATCCATAATACCATATTATAATTTATTTGTTTACAAATCCATTACAGTGGCAGCTCCTGGAGGACAGACCATATCATCGTTATTTCAGTATCCCTAGCAATGACATAGGATAGAATTTTCCAGTTGAAATTATAAATATCTGTTTGGTCAGTCCTCATTTCACCTGATGTTTCATACCATCTGCTCTTAGAGCTATTATACAATACACAACAGGTACTCAGTAAATATTTGATGGTGACGATAATGGAAAAGGAGAAAAATTATATTTCATGTGCTTTGTTTAAGAAGCAATGTTCATGTATAAATCATTTAGGAAAAAACTTCAGGAAAATCGTATTTCAATACTATAACGGTGGAAATTACCAGGAAACTCCACCCCCCAACCCCACCCCCGCCCCGGGGCATAGCACACTTCTTTGGTTCTAGGAACGTAAGATAACAAAATGTCATACCACATGATTAACCAGAAAAACAGAAGCCACTCAAGGCATTTCAAGCAAATAGTGATTTAATACAAGGAATTAGGTAATACAATTATTGGAAAAGCAAAAAAGGGGCAATATTACTCAATGATGAAGAACATCCCGACATCTGCTGACTTTCGCTCCTGCAGGAGCCCTATTACTGCACGAGAAATCACTTAAAACTCAGCAGCTTAAGACGACAGTCATTTGTCACAGTTCTGTGAATTGTCTGGGCTCAGCTGAGTAATTCTGCTTCACATGATGTCGTCTGAGGCTATAGTCATCTGGGGGCTGAACTAGAAAGAAATGTCCAGATGTCTCACACACATGGCTGGTGGCTGGCACTGACTGTCAGTTGGGATCTCAGCCTGAGTGGTCAATTGCAGCTCCTTGATTCTACTCCATGTGGTTTGGACTTCTTAGAGCATAGTGGGATTCTAAGGAGTATCTCAAGAGTGTACCCAAGGGAAGGAAGTGGAAACTGCTGGTCCTCTTAAGCCCTGGGCTCAGAAGACCCAGAACATCACTTCCACCACATTCTGTTGGTCAGAGCAATTTCAGGGCCAGCCCAGATTCAAAGGGAGAGGATATAGCATACAGGAAAGGGAAGAATTGTTGGGAGCTGTCTCTGGAGACTAGCTACCACATTTGTCTTTGCACATGCTGCTTCTCTGCTCTGGAATGCGTTTTTTCCCTTTTCCTGACAAACCTATTCATACTGCAAGATCCAGCTTATGTTTCAACCCACATCTAGGGCCTCCCCTGATGCCGCCAATACATAATCAGTAACCTCTTCCTTTGTACAGTCTGTGCCTGTGGTGCGTATTTCTATTTTTGTATCTATCATTCCTTATAATTAATTTTCTTACATATTTTTCTTTGAGAATGTCTTGGGTACAGGAATCATATCATCATCATCATCATCATCTGTCTCTAGTAACTGTCATAGTAAAGGTTTTTGCAATTGAACTTAAGTATCTGCTTTTAGTCAGAACTAATTAGCCTGGTATTGCATACCATCTATTCCTGGAGCTTTAATGTAGGGCCTAAAACAAGGGAGATAGTAAATATTCAATGGTGATAATAATAGAAAAGGAGAAAATACTGTATTTCAAGTATTCCATTTGGAAGAAAGGACCACATATGAATCATTTAATCAAAATTTTCAGGAAAATTGGTACTTTAGTCCTGAAACTTTTAACTTATCTGGAAAAATAATTTTCCTAGAATAGCACATTCTCTGGTTCTAGGAATACCAGATAAAACGTTATACCACATAATTAATCGGAAAAATGGAAGCTACTTGAGGTATTGCGAGTAAGGAGGGATTTAATACAGGAAATTAGATAGCAAAATTGTTGCAAAGGCTGGAGGAGCAAAAGGAGGTGATGAGTAACTATAGGAAGCTTCTTCTTCCCCCAGAGCCTACAGTTGTTTGTAGAATGCAACTCATCCAAGAACCCATACTACCCACGACTTCACGGAATTGTGCTCCTCTGCTTCCATGATGCTAATGCAGCCACTACAGGGAACCCACGTCCAGCTGCTACCCAGATGCCACAGGAGCCTACTGTTATGAGAAAGGGTACAACAATTTGCCGGTGCCACCACTGCCTGAGCTAGAAGATTGTTTCTGTCTTCCTTTAGCTTTCCCATCTCTTGCATATGGCCACAGTTGACAGAACTCTAAACAAAAACCCTGCTGCCAAGAGGGTCTGAAGAAACTTCTAGGTTTCCCAGCCCCTGCGATAAAGGTGTGGGTGTGATGCTGAACACATCACGGTATCTGGAACATGGCATTATAAACATAGCTTATAAAAGGAATATAGTGATTAAAGCTCTTGCCATAGTTCTGTCCAGACTGGAATTTTAGGGTGGAGGCATTTCTGTCTTATGCTTTAGATATTTGATACAGTAAAAACTCTTTTGAACCAGTATCTAGAACTAGTTATGCTTTTGGAGAACTAAGTGATCTTAGGCAACTTTCAGCTTTAGTTTTCTTACTAGTATATTAGAAAAGCTGTGTGACTTGGCAGTCTTTCAAAGATACAGAGGTGGAAGGATCTTTAAGGCTTATCAGGGAAAAAAATTATGTGTACTTATAAATGTGTTTGTGTATAAATGTACTGATACATGCATAGTATATTGTGTGACAAAAAGAATACTGTATTTTGTGAAAAAAAATTTTTTTTTTTTTTTTTGCGGGGGGTGGCGCTTCCCTGGTGGCGCAGTGGTTGAGAGTCCGCCTGCCGATGCAGAGGACACGGGTTCGTGCCCCGGTCCAGGAAGATCCCACATTCCGCAGAGCGGCTAGGCCCGTGGGCCATGGCCGCTGGGCCTGTGCGTCCGGAGCCTGTGCTCCGCAACGGGCGAGGCCACAACAGTGAGAGGCCCGCATACCACAAAAAAAAAAAAAATTTTTTTTGCCACATAGTGACTGTATGATTTTGGTAGAATACTGGTTAAAAGTTGAAATACAGCTCCGCTAACGTTTATTAGGCATAGGAACTGTGCCGAGAACTAGGAACACAAAGATGCATATTATACACCCCAATTCAGTAAATATTTATTAAATATCCATCCACTAGGTACTAGGTCTACCAAGATGAATAAGGCCAGATTTTTTTTCCTGTGAGGGCCTCATAATCCATAGGGAAAGACTGGTAAGCAAGTGATCACAAAATTTTGATTTGTGTTGATAAGAAATTGGAAGTAGGACCAAAAAATTGAATGGTGGAATTTTAATTGACAATGAGAAACTTGGACTTTACTTAAAATTACTCAAGAAGATGCCATTTCTAGGGGGGAAAATATTGGTTCTTGAATGAAAAACATCTCAGGCAGTTAGAATCGAGGGTTTTTTGGTTTTTAAATGTATGGAAAATACTCACTTTGGGAAATACTGAAAAGTATTTTGAAAAAGATATATAATCTCACCACAAAGACAGTCACTGATAACATTTTTATGTATTCCTTTCTAATCCAAGGACATATATATATATATATATATATATATTTTTTTTTTTAATGGAAATAAAACCCCCAAAGGGAGGCCTTGGAAGTCACAACGCATGACAGATTGCATGTAAGTTAGAAGGAATAAAAAAAGGAAAGAAGGATCCATTTGGGTGAGGTATTTCACACTTCAGAATACACACCTGAACTCAGTATCATTTTCCTAATTCTCATTCCCCCACTTTTACTTGCCCTGTTTAGGAATGGCACCACCATCTTCCCATTCTCCCAATCAAAAACATCCAGCCACTGTCAGGAGTAATCCTAACAATCTAATTTGATCATTCCTTTGATCGAAATCCTTCAATTGCTTCTATTAGACTTTGAGATCAAGTGTCACTTTCCTATTTCAGTATATATGGGCCCTTCACTATCTAGCTCCCACCCACCTCACTAGCTTGACCTGCCCTCCACACAACTCTCCACTCTAGCTTCATTAAAATGTTTGTAGTTCCACTTAGGTATGGTGGTAGTCTCCAATCATCAGTGTTTTTCTACATGCTCTTTATCTAAAACACCATTACCTACCTCCACGTTTTCTCTGTTTAATTGCTTCTCAAAAACTCAAGGGTTGCCTTTCAAGATGCTGCAATCTATTCTATTCCCCCACTGCCCCATACATGTATCTCTAACATAGCATTTGTCATGCTGTCCTGGAATTATAAGTGTATTTTTATTCACCTCATCCAAGAGCTCCTTGAGGATGTGGACTGTGTCTTGATGATCTTGAGGCTCCCACTTCTATCACAGTACCCAACATACAGTAGATGTTATAAATATTGATTGAAGGAAGCAGTGTAAATTGGTAGATAAAAGGGCTGGTGAGTTTTTTCATTAGTGATCTTCAGGAAACACATTTAGGAATTGTAGCAAATATTGGTTAGTTGCTACCCAACAGCCATCCCCTCTTCTTTTTTGTTATCAAAACTCAAGTTTCCATGTGGCAGTGCACCCCAGGGCATGTAACTTGATAGATGGAAAGCAGTCATGGCATCCCATATTCCCCTCTGCCAATAATACAACTGGGTTGGGCATGATGGGGCATAGAGGGAAGCTGTGGAAGTTTCAGGGAGAGGTCTTCTTCCTTAAAAGGAGAAACAGTCACTTTTTTTTTCTTTCTCTCTTCTCCCTTCCTGCTATGTTTACTGTTCTGTAAGGGATGTGAAGCCTGGAGCTGGGGCAGCTGTTCTGTAATGATAAGGCAGCAAGCTTGAAAACAAAAATAACATGCTGAGAAGTGTGGAGGGAGAATGGTGGAGAGTCTAGGTCTTTGATGAGATCATTGAGCCACATCATTTCTAAACTGCCTGTTGCATACAGACTTCTTTTTATATAAGATAATTAAAATGGCTTCATTGTTTAAGCCACTATGTGGTTGATTGGTGGCCCTAATAAAAAGATATATCTATGTCCGAACCCCTAGAAACTGTGCATGTGACCTTCTTTGGAAAAAAGATCTTTGCAGATGTAATTAGTTAAGGATCTTAAGATGAGATCATCCTGGATTATCTGGGTGGGCCCTAAGTCTGATGACAAGTGTCCTGTAAGAGATACACAGAGGAGAGGAGAAAATGGACACAACGAAAACAATGTGAAGACAGAAGCAGAGATTAGAATTATGCAATGACCAGCCAAGGAACATCTGGAGCCACCAGAAGTTGGACGAGGCAAGGAGGGATTCTCTACAGCCTCCAGAGGGAGAACGGCCCTGCTGACAACTTGCTTTTGAACATTTGACCACCAGAACTGTGAGAAAATTAATTTCTGTTGTAGGCCACCCAGTTTGTGCTAATTTGTTATAGCAGCCTCAGGAAGTAATACAAACCGTAAGTCAATTCTTCTGTTGGTTGCAGGCAAAGATATCTTAATTAATGTAAGGATTTTTAAAAAATTTCAAACTAACCGTATGAAATAATTGGTAATAATTGATACTGGTAGTAATTCAGGAAAAGATCCTAGAGTCCCTGAAAATTCTTTCCATAGGACTTAAAACTAAGATTGTTACAAACGTTCAGGTATCCCAGGGGTCAGGGGTTAAGAAGACACTGTCACACCTTTATATAAAACCGTGGGGCATACCTATTAAAACCAAATAAAACATAGTAATTCCTCTGGGATTCCATTCCAAAGAAATAACCAAGTGCACAAGGATAGATAATAGATAGATGTAGATATAGTTACTGCAGTAAACATCTGTATAACAAAAATTTGGTGACTGCACTAACTAATCATTTTTAACAGATGTTCTCTTTTCTGTTGGATTGGCCAAAAAGTTCGTTCGGTTTTAAGTAAAAATATTTTTCACTGTTACCCAGAATTTTATTGAACAATGTATTCATTAACCGAATGAACTTTTTGGCCAACCCAATAATTAACTATTAGGAGAGTGGATAAACAAACAGTGATACTCTCTGCCACAAAATACTATGTGATCTTTTATTTATTTTTTCCCAGGTTTATTGAGACATGATTGACATATAACATAGGTAAGTTTAAGGTGTACAACGTGATTTGATCATGTATATATTACAAAATGATTATCATAATAATGTTAGTTAACATCTTCATCCTCTCACATAATTACCTTTTGTGTGTGTGTGTGGTGATAACTTCTAAAATCTACTTTCTCAACAACTTCCAAGTATATGATACAGTATTGTTAATTATAATCACCATGCTATACATTAGATCTCCAGAACATACTCATCTTGTAGCTGGAAGTTTATACCCATTGACCAACATCTCCCCATTTCTCCCACCTCTAGCCTCTGGCAACCATCGTTCTACACTCTATTTCTTTGAGTTCAGCTTTTTTAGATTCCACATATAAGTGAGAACATACAGTACCTGTCTTTCTCTGTCTGACTTATTTCACTAGCATAACTCCCTCAAAATCCATCCATGTTGTTGCAAAAGGCAGGATTTCCTTCTCTTTTGTGGCTGAATAATATTCTTGTATGTGTGTGTGTGTGTGTGTGTGTGTGTGTGTGTGTGTGTGTGTCTCATATTTTTCTTTATCCATTCATTCATCAATGGACGCTTAGCTTGTTTCCATGTTTTGTACTATGTGATCTTTTAAAAGTGGAAAATCAGTGTGGAAGTTATCTATAATTTATTTTTGAGAGAGAAAAAGGAAGATGCAGAATAGAACGTATACCATGACCTCCTATGTGTAAAAATAGACCTAAAATTCGTATATGCACAGGATGAAAGGTCGAGAAGGCCTAAAATTGTTAACATTTCTAGGAAGTGGGAGTG
Organism: Lagenorhynchus albirostris; assembly: GCF_949774975.1. NCBI lineage: Eukaryota > Metazoa > Chordata > Mammalia > Artiodactyla > Delphinidae > Lagenorhynchus > Lagenorhynchus albirostris. The sequence continues at coordinate 104,287,691 of NC_083096.1, read as the reverse complement.
CAAAGGAAGACACACACTTTTGTACTTGCATTTTGCTTTTTTTTAAATAAATGTGCATTGCTTTTATGATTAAGTAAAACCATTGAGTATCAACACCTAGAACATTGTGGGTGATCTCCAATTTAGGAAGGACACTGGGGAAAAGCTGTAGAATTAAAGCCTGGAGAAAAGCAATTAGGAGAACAATAGAGCAAGAAAAACAGCTTTACGATGAACGATGAACGGTCTAAGGGCCTTCTTCAGCCAAGACGGGTGTGAACCCAATCTCAAAGTTATGAACATTATGACAGTAAATATAAAATTTACTAAAGCCCAAAATATTGGAATAAGAGGAATACTTTTTGAAGGGAAAACACAGTATGGGTTCTGTTTGGGAAGTACTACTTGGCACAATGAAAAATTAACTTATATAATTAATTTAGATCTGGTTGCCAACAAATAGACTTAACAAAGCTTTCAGCAAATTGACAGATGACAGATCCTTCAATAGCAACCAAGAAAGGACTCCATATGCCTAACATGTGATGATGATTGTAAGAGGTAACTATGTGCTGGACATTTATTTATTTGGGCATTTTATATATGTTATTTACGTAGTCTTCATAATTCCCTGTAAAGTAGATGTTATCAACGCTTAAGGTAGTAGGAAACTGGTTAAGCTCACATTAAGTAACTTGTCCCAGGTGATATTGGTAGGAATTGGCAGATCCAGGATTTAAGGATATCTCTAACTGACTTCACTTCACTTTCCCTTACACCACTGTCCCTCAGGGAGTAATGACTGATAGCAGGAATGAAAATTATGCCTTCCTTAAGACCATTTTTGGTAACAATATCCAAGGTTAGATTTATTCCTGGTCAAGCTCAATATGGGAATTTTTTGTTCCTGTTTTTAAATATAGTCAAAAGAGATTGGGATTTGAGGTAGCTTCAAAAATACATATACTTTGAAAAATAAAAATAAACGTTTAAACATCAGGAAAAGAATTAAAAAATCAAGACCAGGAAGAATTTCAGAATGAAGATATGCAAACTATCAGATCTTACATAATTAAAGTTGCAAAATTGAAATTACTAGGGGCCAAAGAAAAAGTTAACAATTACTTGATTCATGTTGTCCTTAAGAAGAAACACGTTAGTTTCAAGTATAAGGAAAGCTTTGCTTTTCCTGGCACTTATTCTCTAAGAAATTAACCATGTGTGTTTCAATTTAGAGGATCACTTCCTCTAAGAAGTCTTCCCTGATGACCTCTTCCCTCCACATTTGGTACCACTACTATGGCTTGCCATTGTATCACTGGTAAGATCCCTACAAGACTGTAAGCTCTTTGAGGGCAAAGACTGTGATTAGCTTACCCTTGTATCCTCGGTACATGTTCTGTTGCCTGGCACATGGCAGTATTCAGTATTCGTTGAATAACTGGATTCATGAGGCCTTGTGTTGTGGAGTAGGAGAGTCTAGTTCCCATTCTAACAGTGCCTTGAGTTATGATCCAAGCTGCAAGTGGTACCAGAGTTCTTTTTTTAATTATTAAAAAGAAATACAATATTATATTAGTTTCAGGTGTACAACATATTCAATATTTTTATACATTATGAAATGATCACCACAATAAGTCTAGTTACTATCTGTCACCATACAGAGTTATTATAATATTATTGACTACATTCCCTATGCTGTACATTATATCCCTATGACTTATTTATTTTAAAGCTGGAAGATTGTACCTCTTAAATCCTTTCACCTATTTCTTTCCATCCCACCCCACCCCCAGCAACGACTGGTATGTTCTCTGTATCTATGAGTCTTTCTATTTTGTTTTGTTTGTTCATTTGTTTCTCTTTCTAGATTACACGTGTAAGTGAAATCATGGTACTTCTCTTTCTCTGACTTATTTCACTGAGCATAATACTCTCTAGGTGGGACAGAGTTTTCCTTAGAAAATAGTTTGGGATTTGTTCTAGGACATGAAATTTCATGTCTTCATGACATCAACAGTTAAAGCCTGTTTAAAATTATTTTCCCCTACAAAATGTTCAAAATGACCTCAGTAGCTGCTCTCTGAAGTCATAGAAAATTCTCAGTCATGCACACGTGGAACATGGCTTTTTTGTTTGTTTTTTGGCCAGTCCCGCAGCATGTGGGATCTTAGTTCCCCGATTGAACCTTCAGCCCCTGCATTGGGAGCGTGGAGTCTTAACCACTGGAGCACCAGGCAAGTCCCAGAACATGGCTTCCTGTTGAACCCAGCTGAACCTGCTTATCAATCTTAGTATTATTTAAAGCAGGACAACCAGGCAATCACGTGCCTTCTAATATGATCCATATGAAAGTGACAGTACTACTAATGAGGTATTCTTGCTCCCCAAAAAGTTGAGTCTGAACGTTTCTAAAGCTAATTTCCGTTGTAGGAAATAGAGGAGATAATGGAACACAACGAGGAAGCAACAAATCCAGAATGTGGGAAATTCTACAGAACAACTGAGCTGGTCTCTGCAATCAAGTCAATGGCATGAGAAAAGAGAGGTGAGGGAGAAGAGACTGCTCTAGATTAAAAGAGGCTTAAGAACAACCAAATGCAATTTACATTTAAAAATATGGGGCTTCCCTGGTGGCGCAGTGGTTGAGAGTCCGCCTGCCGATGCAGGGGACACGGGTTCGTGCCCTGGTCCGGGAAGATCCCACATGCCGCGGAGCGGCTGGGCCCGTGAGCCATGGCCGCTGAGCCTGCGTGTCCGGAGCCTGTGCTCCGCAACGGGAGAGGCCACAACAGTGAGAGGCCCGCGTACCGCAAAAAAAAAAAAAAAAAAAAAATATATATATATATATGATTTCAACAAACCAACTGTAAAAAGATAACTTTGATACAATTAGGAAAATCTCAATAAGATCTGGGTATTAGATGACACCAGAGAATTATTATAAGATTCTCAGTTTGGGTTCTTCCCGACGCTGAGAAAAGATTCAAAGCAAGTAGCATATACAAGAGGGGAACTCAGGAAACACTGGAAGAGGAGAAGGAAGTGAGATGGGGAAGGCATGGAAGCTAATAAAAGCTGTGCTGTTAAGCAAATTAACCCCTGTGGGCAAGTGGAAATTAATCTCACTGATGTGCTTTGGGAAATAACTTAGAATATACCTCAGAGCTAATCTCCACCTCCCAGGCCAAGGGAGCTGAGGCAAATTATACACTGATTCCTATCAGACCTTGGTTGAATGCTGCTCCCACAGTGGAGGGAAGGAGGGCCCTGGACCTTCTGGCCTGCTCTGTGCAGGCAGAGTGGGCTCCAGGGGTGAGAGAAAGCCCTCAGCCAAGCACGTACACCGAAGTGGGAAGGACCAAGATGTTATGGGAGAAAGCTCCAACACCATGTGCTGCAATGCGATGAGAGCACAGTGGTCGTGTGAAAGCATGTCCTTTCTTTAAAAATAGACTGAAGTATGTGAGAGTGAAATGATGTCTGAGATTTCCCTTAAAATACTTTAGCAATGAAGAAAATAAAAGGGACAGATGAAACAAATATGGTAAAACTTGATAATTATTTAAATCAGTGATGGGTATATGGGAGTTAATACTAACTTCTGTGTTAACTCCTGTGTATGCGAGAATTTTTTGGAATAAAAACATTTTTTAAAATAAATTTATTTATTTTATTTATTTTTATTTTTGGCTGCATTGGGTCTTCATTGCTGCGTGCAGACTCTCTCCAGTTGCGGCGAGCGGGGGCCACCCGTCGTTGCGGTGTGTGGGCTTCTCATTGTGGAGCACGGGCTCTAGGTTCGTGGGCTCAGTAGTTGTGGCTCACGGGCTCTAGAGTGCATGCTCAGTAGTTGTAGCACACGGGCTTCGTTGCTCTGCGGCATGTGGGATCTTCCCGGACCCGGGCACGAACCCGTGTCCCCTGCATTGGCAGGTGGACTCTCAACCACTGCGCCACCAGGGAAGCCCTATACTGTTTTTCATAGCATTGAAAATATGAACTATTGAGGAATAAATTTGACAAAAGATGTTGAAAACCTGTACACTGTTAAGGACAATACATTACTAAGAGAAATTAAGGAAGATCTAAATAAATGGAAGATATATTCATGGATCAGAGGACTCAATATTGTTAAGATGTCAATTCTCCCCCTATAGATTCAATACAATCCCAATTATTAAAAAAGGTCAGCAGAATTTTGTGTAGAAATTGACAAGTTGATTCCAAAATGTATATGAAGATGAAAAGAATCTAAAACAGTCAAAACAACTTTGGAAAAGAATAAAGTTGTAGGACTTACACTATCTGATTTTAAGACTTATAGAGCTATAGACATCAAAGTGATATGGTATTGGTGTAAAGATAGATAATAGAACAGAGTAGAGAGTTTGGAATTAGAGCCACACATACATGGTCAATTGATTTTTCATAAATGAGTGATGCAAATCCATGAGGAAAGGACACTATTTTCAACAAATGCTACAACAATTGGATAGAGCCATATGTAACAGAATGAATCTCACACTATATACACCCTATATACCCTTATCTCACACTATATACAAAAATTAACTCAAAATGAAGCATAGACTTAAATGTAAGAGCCAACACTTTAAAATTTCTAGGAGAAAACATATAAGAAAATCTTTATGGCCTTGGGTTTGGCAAAGATTTCTTGAATAGGACGCAAAACGCATGAAAGAAAAAAATCCATTTTGTTCATTATCTACTGTTTTGTAACAAATTACCTAAGATCTCAGTGGCTTAAAACAACATACATTATAACCTTTGTGAGTCAGGAATCCAGGCATAACATAGCTGGGCCCTCTGCTCAGAGTCTTTCACAAGGCTACAATGAAATTGTTATTGGACCTGTGGTCTCATCTGAAGTCTCAGCTGGGTAGGGGTCTACTTTCAAGCTCACTCATGTGGTTGTTGGCAGGATTCAGTTTCACAAGGGTTGTTGAGAGAGCCTTAGTTTCCTGCTGACTATTGGCCAGAGGTCACCCTTGATTTTGCCAGGTGGGCCTTTTAATACAGCAGCTCACAACAGGACAGCTTGCTTCATCAGATGAAGGATGAAAGAAGAGCCAGAGAGAGGATATAAGCGAGAACAAGTCACAGACTTTTGTAGCATAATCTTGGAAGTGACATTTCATCACTTTTGCCACAGGCTTTTCATTGGAAACAAATCACTAGGTCCAGCTCACACTCAAGGGGGGGAGATTACACAAGGGCATAAATGCCAGAAGGTGGGATCATTAGATGCCATTTCAGAAGCTGCTTACCATAAACAACAAATTGAACTTCATAAAAATTAAACCTTTTGTTCTTTAAAGACACTTTTATGGGGTGGAAAAAGATGTTTGCAAGACATATATCCAAAAAAGAACGGGTATCCAGAATATATAAAGAACTCATACAACCCAATAATAATAAGAAAAATGATCCAGTTTTTTTTTAATGGGCAAAAGATTTAAGTGGTTACTTCACCAAAGAAGATATATGAGTGGCAAATAAATACATAACATGATGCTCAACATTGTTATTCACCACGGAAATGAAAATTAAAACTCCAATGAGATACCAGTGCATATCCACTAGAATGTTCAAATTAAAAAGACTGATTATTCTAAGTATTGGTGATCATGTGATGCAACTGGACCTCTCATACACTGCTAGTGGAAACTTAATATGGTACAATCTCTTTTTACAACAGTATGGAAGTTGTTAAAAAGTTAACTGTAAACCTACTATATAACCTAGCCATTACATTTTATTACATAATTTTTATATTGCTGCTGTAACAAATTACCACAACCTTAGTGACTGAAAGCAACCTAAGTTTATTATCTTACAGTTTTGGAGGTCAGAAGTCCAAAATCCATTTCACTGAGCTAAAGTCAAGGTGTTGGCAGAGCTGGTTTGTTCTGGAAGCTCTAGGGGAGAATCAGTTTCCAGCTTCTAGAGGCTGCCTGCGTTCCTCGGCTCATAGTCCCATCCTCCATCTTCAAAGCCAGGAGCACAGCATTTTCCAGTCTCTCTCTCTGTTCCTCTACTCCATTGTCACTTCACCTTCTGTCTGACTCTCTCTCTACCGCCTCCCTCTCGTAAGAATGCTTGTGATTACATTGGGCCAACTTGGATAATCAGGATAATCTCCCATCTCAAGATTCTTAACTATCACATTTGCAAAGTACCTTTTGCCATATAAGGTAACATATTCACAGGTTCTGAGTATTAGGACATGGACATCTTTGGTGGGTCATTATTCAGCCTAGCAAACGCTACTAAAATAATCATTCCCCTAAAATGAAAGCATATATTCACACAAATACTTTTGTACAATTGTTCATAGTATATTTATTTGTAATATTTACAAATAGTTAATTTGTAAAACAAAAAATAACCCAAATGTCCATCTAAGTGAACGGATAAAACAATTGTGCTATGTCCGTACAATGGAACACTACTCAACAATAAAAAGGAATTAACTATTTATACAGCAATAACATAGATGAATTCAAAATAATTATACTGAGCAGAAGGAGGCAGACAGTAAAGAGTACGTATATCATAATTCCATTCACATAAAATTCTAGGAAACACAAATTTATCTATAATGAACAGAAGCAAACCAGTGACTGCCTAGGGACAGAGCTGGATTGGGGGAAGAAGTTTTGGATTACAAAGGGTCACATGGCACTTTTGGGGACGATGGATATATTCATTATGTTGATTGTTATGATTATTTAATGACCATATATATATATATATACATGTCCCTTTAAAAATGTACAGTGTTATATGTCAGTTATACCTCAATAAAGCTTTTAATACAAACAAAAAATGATTAGTTCTATTTGGATTAAATATAACAAGGCATTGGGGCATTGCTGGAAGATGAAACTATTCCTCTTGACTACTCAGGAATAAAACCGAATTTGATAAAGAGAGGGGTGATAGAATAAATGTAGCCAAAACTTCCTCTTTTTCATTTTTCGCTTCACTTTTTGTTTTTCCATAGAAGTTGTTGAAATCTACCAGAAAGATTGCTAGTTATCTTAAAGATTCTTTCAGAGAGCTCTGTCTAGGGAAAAGCTTCTTTGCTTTCAAAAATATCTAGTTAATACTTGAGGCTCAAAAATGCTTATTCTCACCTAGAATTCTTTACTTTTCTTTTTTTAGTTGTAGAGTTCATCATAGTGCATATTTCTCTGTTTGGATCTTCATGGCAACAGGAATATATATCGTGTTGCTGCCTGATATTTGCCGTACCAAGTGGGCTGTAGTCTGTAAGGACTCTAAAGTATGGCCAAAAGAAAGAATAAAAAAAAATTAGAGTCGTTAACTTCTTACACAAAGTAATGGAAAATTCTGTTATATTTCAGATTTAACACTCCTAAATGAATGTCATATTTACATCACGTCCTAATATTTACATGTCCTAATATTATACTTAATATTTACATAAAATCCAAATACTTATCTAATATTTGCAGATGATAAATTCAACAGAAGAGCAGTCCTGCAAATTGTAGCCAAAGTCAAGTTTCTTTTGCTCACCACAGGGACAGATTGTTTGCTTCTGTGTAGTGAAGCATTCTTGCCGTTAGGTGGCAGGCAAAACCAAGGTAATGATTAAACTCCCCTACCTATGTTTAATAATGATTTGCAATTTGTTATTCAGTGGATATGTTTCTGAAAAGTTCTGTGAAATTTGAAAGACATTGTAAATGATCCAACATTTTTTGAAACCAGAGTTGTTTTACAAGGCAAATAAGTGTCCCTAAGAGATCAGTTTTTTTTAAAAATAAACTTTCTAAAAATTGAAGTATCACATATAGGAAATGCCCAGATCTAAGTACTGCCAGTTTGAAGTATCGCTACAAAGTGAAAACACCTGTATAAGCATCACCCAGATAAAATGAAAGAACATTACCAGCACCTCAGAAGACCCACCTGTGTTCCCTCCCAATCATTACCCTCCTCCTTCTCTCCAGAGATAAACAATATCCAGACTTCCAACATTATAATTTAGATTTTCCTGTTTTGAGAAATTATACAAATGTAACTGTATTTTATATTCTTTGTGTCTGGCTTCTTTCATTCAATAATTTTTTGTTACTTTTACTTGTTGATATATTTCATTCTTTTTCTTTGTGGTAATATATTTTATTATATGAATGTAGCTCTATTTATCCATTCTACTACAGAAGGAAATTTGGGTTGTTTCCAGTATTTAGCTATTACAAATAATTGCTGCTATGTACATACTTGTACATGCCTTTTGTTGCACATATGAATGTATTACTTTTGAGTATATATCTAGAAGTAGAATTATTGGGTCATATAGTATGTGATATCTGATTGTTCCACATTTTCACCAACACTTGGTATTATCAATCTTTTTAATTCTAGCCATTCTGATAGACATATAGCAATCTTTCATTGGGGGGTTTAATATGCATATCTCTGATATCTAATAAGGTTAAATACTTTTTAATATATTTATAGACTACTTGAATATTTTCTTATGTGAAGTGCTGATTCAGGTATTTTGCCAATTTTCTATCATGTGTTCTATTTATTGTTTTGTAGTTCTTTACATAGTCTAGATATGAGTCTTTTGTTGGGCATTTGTATTGCTAAATATTCCCTCATTCTAGGCTTTTCATTGTCTTAAAAGAACTTTTTGATAAATTTTAATATACCCTAATTCATCACTTTTTCCTTTATGGTTAGTGCATTTTGTATCCTGTTTAAAAAATTTCCACCTATACCAAGTCATGAAGATGATCTCATATGGTATTTTCTAGAAGCTTCATTATATTAATTTTCACAGAGCTAAAGTCTACCTGGAATTGAATTTTTTGTATATCATATGACGTAGGGGTCAGATTTATTTTTTCCATATGGGTATTTTGTTGATGTAAGACCATTTGTGAAAGAGGCTGTAGCTTTTCTACTCTGCAGTGCCAACATGGATGTTTTACGTTCAGATTTTTTTAAGCTGTATCAGGTTTGTGTAAAGTAGAGTACGTCCATATTTAACAAAGTTCATCATTTGGTAGAGTTTTTCTGGGGAAAAAATGCCATTAAAATCCTTTAATATGTAGACAGTTGCACGGCTTTGACAAAACCTGAACACATTTGATTACAATAGGGTATAGTTTCATCATTATCCAAAATGTATCACATTTTCTGGGGAGTTTAAAACTCTCCTTTCTTGGGGGAATTTAAAGTAAAGGGTAAACAAACAACTTTCTTGAAGTGAAGCAGATTATATAGGCTTAAAAATGATCCTGTTGGCACTTTAAAATCAATTAATCAACCTCAAAGCTTGTATTAAACATCCTTATTACTGACCTGATGCAAACCTTTGAAGATGTTACCATCAAGTTGGGGAAACAAGAACACATTCAACCATTAGAAAACAAACAGAATAAAATAAATAATATAAAAACAATAATATAAAATCAAGTGTTTTCATTCCTACCTCTTCACAGTAGGCTTGGTAAAGAAGAAGAAAACAAACCAACCTTGAATCCTGTCCCCAAATGTTTAAAAAACAAGACTGTGTGATTTTAAACAAGAGGTATTATATTCTAACATTATTTCTGTACTTTATAATTTTTTTCTTGAATGTAGATTAACTCATTTACGTTTTTTGAAGTTTATGATTGTATATTTTCACAGATGGCCTTATCTGGCTCTTTCTATTTAAGCCTTGTCAAATTATCTCTTGTACTTAAATATGTTTAAATGTGTTATTTTAATTCAGTATATATCTGCACATATACTTCCTCAGGAAAGCAACAGTAGAAAAAGATAACATGTTTAGATTAGAAATTTGGGAGTCATAGTTGAATTGACTTTCTCCCTACTTAAAAATAATCAGCCTTAAGCTGGCCTCATTTTTTTGTTCTTTGTTTTTTTTTTTTGTGCGGTTCATAAGCACTTAACTCACCTCAGCTGATCTTTTGCCAGGAATGTGGAGGTCATGGTTGCTTTCATGGTCTTTCTGAATTCCCTTCATTAATTTTTAAAGTTTCTTTTAATCTGGATTTCTGAACAAGTTTTAAAACGGTAACAAACTGATGCCATTTTACATGCAATTTCAAAAAAATTCTAATTTATTGGTAATTTGAAAGCAAATAAATTAAGAATGAGATAACAGGTATTCGACATAAAAGAATCTAAAAATCAATGCTGGAAATATGACTTACCTTTATCTATAGTCAACTTTTTTTTTTTTTTTTTTGTGGTACGCGGGCCTCTCACTGTTGTGGCCTCTCCCGTTGCGGAGCACAGGCTCCGGACGCGCAGGCTCAGCGGCCATGGCTCACGGGCCCAGCCACTCCGCGGCATGTGGGATCTTCCTGGACCAGGGCACAAATCCGTGTCCCCTGCATCAGCAGGCGCACTCTCAACCACTGCGCCACCAGGGAAGCCCCATCCTGCGCTCTTTTAACCAACGAAATATTTAGGATCTATCAAGGGAAAATTTGGACCACTGTCTTCCAAAGAATCAATGAAATATGACCTCAGAAATTAAATTTGGAGGCTGAAGAAGGATTTCTAAGAATGCCCAGGACTACTGTCAATAGAAGAATACCAGACACTATTTTCTACGACACAGGTTCATAATAACATCCAGAGTTGTTTTTGTAAATGAACCAAATGCATTGCATACATTGTGGGGCAGTCATGTAATCTGTGGCCTTCATTTCCTCTGGATACAATGGACCTGAAATAGAACACTAAGAAAAGGGAATAAAAATTAATTTTTTCTCAGATTTTATGTTTGCCAATTTTGCTGAAATGGAGAGAAGCATGGGTAAAGAAGAGACACCATTTCTTTAGGCTGATTTCAGGAGAATGACCCAAGTACTGCTCTAGCACACTCAGGTGGGAGCAGTTTTCTCTTTGCAGATTTAATCCTGAAAACTGTAGTCATTCGCTGAACATTGAAGGACATCTGCTGAGTAGTGGGTAGGATGAAGTTGTCAAAGTTCAGAAAGAGCCAAAGTAAAACCAATGAATCACTGAAGTAGTAATTAGTAAAAGTTTATTGTGCACACACCAAAAAAACAGCCTGCAAACCAGGAGCACTCAAACCAAAACATGGAATGAGGCTCAGCGGTATATTATTATAAAGCAGTTTATATAGTGAGAAAACAATACTATTTGTTCTTTGCAGTGGTTCGTTATAATATTAAAATTTTCAGTGGTAACGTCATACCAACCTTGGGAAACAGTTCAAGTTTTGCTTATGATTTCCAGAGGCATAAGCAAGAAATGACCCAGGTCGGCTTAGTCTCCCCCAAACAAGCTAAATTAAGCTTAATTTCTAGGCCAAACTGATTTTGTCTGCTAGGAATTTTCAAGGCTGGTCTCCTTTTGTTTTAACAAGGTAAATTGTGAACAGGTGGGGCTGTCTCCCGACCCAGGCTGGTAGAATTCCTATGATTCCTGAACACTAAGAAGAGTTTCCAGGAGTGGCAGATTCTTGCTAAGCCTGGCCCCACCCACTAGAAGTGCAGAAAAGGCAGGTTACTTAATAGAGGGGTAAGCAACTCCTCAATTACTCCAGGGTGTACTCCAGTGGCCCAAAACATTAATCTGGAGTCTGCTCTCTGGAGCCTTCAACTTAAACATCGAGCTGTTTCCTGTCTTACCACCCCAGAGTGTGGACGGGTTTGACTCACCCCCTGTCAGTTCTACACAGATACCCTCCAGCATAGCTAAAGTGAGTCATTCATGGTCTGGGTCTTTCTTGGGAAATACAGGGAATGGTATGTGTGTGAGTGTGGAGTGTGTATATTTGCCTTTTTTTTGGCAAATTCCATAGAACAGTGTGTGTGTGATTTCGATGTATAATCAAAATACTTTGGGGAGTTAAAAAAAGAAAAAAAGAACCACAGACATACACAAACATTATGGCCCAACCACTGGAAATTTAGAAATTCTGACTTAATAGGCCTAGAGGCCTAGGCACTGTTGTTATTTTTGTAGTTTTAAATAGATAACATGTAGACAATATAATAAAATTAAATGGTACAAAAAAGTAATACTGAAAAGTAAGACATCTTTTCACCCCAGTCTCCAAATTCCCTTCTCCAGAGGGAACCACTACCTTCAGTTTCTTGTGTGTCCTTCCAGAGGTATTCTCTGCATATATATGCATATTTAAAAATTCCTCCCTTTAAACAAAAATGATAGCATCCTCTAACCACTGTTCTCAACCTTGTCAGGCACAAAATTTTTAATAAACTCTCCAAGAGATTTTGAAGCAAATTCTTCATTAAGAGCGACTGAAAAAAGCTATGCTTTTGTTCCTCAAAAAAGCTATAAACACATTTATTTAAAATCTTTTACATCCAATTTCAAGTGTTTACTGACTTCCTCAAACCCATGGTCTAAATTCATCTGGTGAAAAGTCCCTGACCTAGGGTGTTCAAGATCAGCCTGAGTACTTAGCATTGACAGATAAAGTACAGGATGTCCAGTTAACTCTGAATTTCAGATAGAAAACAAATAATTTTTTACTATAAGTATGTCCCATGTAATATTTGCAATATCTGAAACAAATTTAACTGGGAGTCCTGTATTTTTATTTGCTAAATAAGGCAACTCCACAGAAAATTTTGATCCACTGGAAGCTATTTCAACTAATTCTCTCTAGAATGTCCTGTATTAGAGATGACCTAGCTTATAATTATAGGACCAGGCTCTTCAGGCTAAAGCCAAATACTCAGAGTTTAACCAGAAATTGGATAGCTGTTGGCTTATTTCGAAATACATGGCTTTAACTTGCTGTTTTACCTAATAAGATACAACTGTATTATACAATAAAGTGATCACTGAAATAAAAATACCTTGAATTTACATATAGTAGATTATTTTACTTTCAAAGAACTTAAAATATCTAAGGTCTGAGCTATTTTGGTCCTTAAAATGAGCATTAAAATCTTAGCTAATTGGGTTTGGATAAGAATGAAGAGAACCAGCCTAGAGGTAAGTTTTTGTTGTTGTTGTTGTTTTTAAGTGTAACTGACATACAACATTATATTAGTTTCAGGTGTACAACATAATTTGACATTTGTATACATTGTGAAATGATCACCACAATGTCTCATTAGAGGTAACTTTTCCTTATTAATTATTTAAATCATTTTTATTATCAACAAAAGTAATATTAAGCATCGACTTAATATTACTTGATTAAGCATGGGTAGTATAAAATCCTGACATGGAGGATGCAAAATTGTGATTTATGACTTTTAAAGTAAATCAGTAACATATTAATAAAAATAATAAATATCAAATGACAAAGACTTACAAATGTTAGAATCCTAATATGAAGACAGTAGAAACAAGGGTTACCATAATGGGTATGATTCTGTTACACAGGAAATGAAGAAACAATTATAATCTGGTTAGATCCTGAGTATTCCAAATACATCTGAATGGACTCAGTAAAATTAAATTTTATTATTCCATTTTGGAATTGTTCTTACTTAGTAGCTAACAGTATATTTTCATTTCCTTCACTGTTAATCTGCATAGGATTTCGACAGTGGTGTGCTGACGTTTAGCAATTAGTTCTCCAAGGGAAAAACCAACCCTGATTTATAATATTTGCCAATTTCCGTGGGGTAAGCACTCTCACCATGACAGATGCTAATCTAACATTTTTAACAACCTGTTTGCAAAATTCCTGAAAACGTAACAGTGGCTCTTAAGAGCCTGTAAAAGCTGGTTGTATTTCTATAAGTGCATGTGATACACCTGATTGGATTTCATAAAAAGAAAATAGAGAACTAGGTGTTCTTTTTGTTAACTGATGTGCATATCTTGAAATTTTGTCAACAAGCCCCCCACTCGAACCCTACAACAGCAACAGCAAGAAAAGGAGCACTTTAAGAATTTAATCAGTGGAAATTTTGGATGGGTTTGCGAAGGTTTAATAAACACCTGAAGAAATCTGCTACTTTTGTTCTATCAGGTCTCCTGGCTCTAAGGAGAATTTAACTTAAATAAATACCTAAATGCTTTTAGAGTTACAAAGTTCCATAACGACCAGTGGGAAAAAACCAATCATCATAGAAAACCGGAAATGAGTTACCCCTTTAAGCAAATCTATTCCGTTTGATTTATGTGGAATTTTCTTTTACTTTTACTTTTTGCCAAGTTTCATTAGAGCCGTTATATAAAATGCTTTAACTGGATTCAATAATGGAGAGCAGAATCCCCAAAGAAAAAACAGTAGGTGGTTTTCTTTCTTTTCAGTGAGCCACCTTAAAGTATGCTCTTGACGTTTTGAATTTCTTCCTATTCTTGGTTAGGAAAACTGTTAGTGCAGAAAGTAGTGATAACTGTTAACTAGCCAGTACCATTCTTCATTTGCCTGTGTGGATCAGTATTCTAGTATGATCCCATTCCTGGTGTGGTGCTCCATTTGAAGCATTAAAACAGAGGTGCCAAGTACACTGCCTTGATATTCTTCCTAAAGGTAATTTTAGCTTGATTGTTCTGGCCATCCTATGTAGGTAATAATCCTATTTGTGGACACTGCCTCCATAGTTTTATTTTTAAGACATATTTTTAAGATATTTAAATGACAAGAAAGGAATTGCCATTGTTTATGCCAGAGATTGTTTCCTTTCAATGGTGGAAATTATGTATGATTGGTAACCATTTGTGGATGGGACATTGATGCACATATGCATAGGAATGTTCTCTATGCTCCAAATATTAAGTTGATCTAAAGCTTTGTTTTTTCTTTGGAAACACTTTTCAAAAAAGTGGTTAAGACATTACTAACTTTATACATGGAATAAACTTTTGCAAAAATTTAATTTTGACAAGAGATTGATTTATGGTTGGAGGTTGATACATTTGGACAAGTAAATTATTCTATATTCCAGAATGTAGCAGTGAACAACTGTGTTTCACAATTTGACTTAATAAGGAAATTCATGCCAGGAATTTTTTTATTGAGGTATACTTGATGTGCAATATTACATAAGTTTCAGGTGTATAACATTGTGATTCACAATTTTTAAAGGTTACATTCCATTTATACTTATTATAAATATTGGTTATATTTTCTATGCTGTACTATATATCCTTGTAGCTTATTTATTTTATACATAGTAGTTTTTACCTCTTAATCCCCTACCCCTACCTTGCTCCTCCCCCTTTCCCTCTCTCCACTGGTAACCACTAGTTTTCTATATCTGTAAATCTGTTTCTTTTTTGTAATATTCACTAGTTTGTTTTATTTTTCAGATTCCACATATAAGTGATAAAACAGAATTTGTCTCTCTCTGTCTGACTTACTTCACTTAACACAGTACCCTCCAAGGCCATCCGTGTTGTTGCAAATGGCAAAATTTCAGTATTTTTTATGGCTGAGTAGTATTCCATTGTGACATATATATATATATATATATATATATATATGTTTATCTGTATCTATATCTGCTATGAACATTGGAGTGCATGTATCTTTTCAAATTAGTGTTTTTGTTTTTTTCGGATATTTACCCAGGAGTGGAATTGCTGGGTCATCTGTTAGTTCTATTTTTAGTTTTTTTTTTTTAAATTTATTTCTTTTTGGCTGCGTTGGGTCTTTGTTGCTGCGCGTGGGCTTTCTCTAGTCGTAGCGAGCAGGGGCTACTCTTTACTGTGGTGCACAGCCTTCTCATTGCAGTGGCTCCTCGTTGTGGAGCACAGGCTCTAGGCACGCAGCCTTCAGTAGTTGTGGCACATGGCTCAGTAGTTGTGGCTTGTGGGCTTTAGAGCACAGGCTCAGTAGCTGTGGTGCATGGGCTTAGTTGCTCCGCGGCATGTGGGATTTTCCTGGACCAGTGCTCGAACCCATGTCCCCTGCACTGGCAGATTCCCAACCCCTGCACTGGCAGATTCCCAACCACTGCGCCACCAGGGAAGCCCTAGTTTTATTTTTTTGAGAAACCTCCATACTGTTTTCCACAGTAGCTGCACCAATTTACATTCCCACTAACAGTGTGTGAGGGTTCCCTTTTCTCCACATCCTCACCAACATCTGTTATTTGTGTTCTTTTTGATGATAGCCATTCTGACAGATGTGAGATGATATTTCACTATGGCTTTAATTTGCATTTTCTGATGATTAACGATGTTGAACACCTTTTCATGTGCCTGTTGGCCATCCGTATGTCTTTCATGCCAGGAAAAATTGAAACTGAAAAGAGCATTAGCTAAATATTTATTACATAAAGAATTATAAAAAGGGCTTACATTTGAATTAATACATGATAAAAATATGCAAAAGAAAATGCAACACTTTAATGGCTTATCATGGAGTAGAGTTCAAGTATATGCCTGAGGGTAAAATGCATTAAATGAAAGTTATTTTTCATAATTAATAAAAAGACAGTATAATACTTTTTAAAATTGCAATAAGCTTGTGTTTATTGTGTTATTGTGTTATTGTGTTTGAGCTCCTTCAAGTTTACTTGGTATAGTGACTCCATTGTAAAAATATATAGAGAAAGTTAGAAGAATATTATTTCCTCGATTCCTTCTTAGTGTTGATTACCATATAAAATATGTAATTTGAAACAGAAACTATGTGGTGATGGATTGCCAAAATAGGTCAAGTAGCAAAAAGATACAAGATAATTGGTTGGACAGAATTTTATCACTTGATGCAAAATATGATTTGGAGGTAGTATCTGGAATGTATTAATAATAGATTGCTGTTATACCAAAGAGATTTTGCTTTCAAGATGCTAAAAGTTATGTTTTACCTTTTTTAGAGATAAAAATGATGTGTTTGAACTGCTCACAAAATACCTTGTCATGGGTCCATAAAGAATAAATCTTATATACAAAAATAATTTAGTACCCAGTGTATTCTGATTATGTTAAAAATCAGCAGCCTTATAAACTGCCATGCTGATAATATATATTTGTGTATGTGACTATATATGTGTGTGGAAAACACCTCTGATGTTTATTAGCTAAAATGCCCCTATACTATTTTAGAGATTTGTTATGAAAAGGAACACTCTGAAATCTGATTGATCTTCATTATTTTCATAACAAAATATAACACAAAACATATATATTTTTTGTGATAGTTTCCACTTTTAATAAGTTTTGCTTAAAGAGTTTGTTGAAGTAAATAGTGAATTTCAGTATCATGAAAGAATTTTGTAAGTTAAATAATTTTTTTGGGATTCTCAATTTAAGTTGCTAATATTAATTATATTTAAATTTATGATAATGTAGACTAACAGAATTTTTTTCTGAATTTGATGCCCCCAAACCTAACTTTTTGAAGAGAAATTAATTGTTCTAAGTGTGGAGTTCTGTTCAGAAATTTTGGAAGAAGAAAAATGCTCATCTAGGAGATAAAACTTTATGTTCAATTGGGGAATTGTGTAAACAGTATGGTTGAGGATAATCTTTATTGTGAATGGTAGATTATTTTACTTTGAAATGTAAAGCACAATTTTTTTAAAGGGATAGGAGAGGTAGATAGTAGTGTTAGGTGACATAAATAACTTTGAAGGAAATAGAAAAATGTTGGAAAGAGAAAGTGTTTAGTCAATGCTTAACAGCCTTTTCAGTGCATGGCACATGAGCATTTAAATATTGGTGACAACCCACTTGGAAGAGGTATTTGTATCCTGGAGCTGGACTCAGAACTGCAGCAAACAATTTAGCAAGAGTCGTGGCTGGAAGGTCAGGAGGGCTCAGGATATTTGCCTCAAGGCCAAGAGGAAATACAGCTAGGCAGGGACAAGGATTAAAGCGGAAGAGATTGGGGCACCTGAGCAGGCCCTATAATGGGGGGGAGTTTCGAATGCTGACTAGCCGGTTGGGAGAACTTAAGAAACAGCTGTCAAGACACACTGAGGAGTACTTTACTACTAGTAACTGGACTGAACTCTGTGTGTGTGTATGTGTGTGTGGGTTTCGGAGACAAGCAATTAACGCTCAATCATAAGTTAGGGAGTTGCTAAGCGTACTTGATGTCTTAATAGCAACAAGTCAAACTTGCCGACTGCAGTTAATGATTATTCAGAGAGGCCAGGAAGTAACTCCACAGAGAAAAAAGTAAATGGTGGACCTGCATCCAAGGTTACGATATTCTGAGTGAGAGATATCTGAAGTTCGGAAGAGGCTCTTTGCACTACCGGTTAGGAATTTGCCTCCCATCCAACACCTCCACGCACGAGGTGCCCATTCCAGAAAGGGGGCAAGCTCAGTTCTCCTTTCCCTTTAGGTGACAGCTCGGGTCACATTTGTGCATGTTTTTCATCTCCTGTCATGGCAACATTCCCAAATGAATGCCGAAAGATCTGCCTCTTTTTATGATTTCCTGACAGGACTTACAAAATTAAAATGTTTTGTTAAAAACAGAATCGGGCAAGTTGCCTTTTCCTTTGACGCTCTACACGTTTCGGTGATTCCTAAGATCACTTTAACCATTAAGACTTTTTTTTCTTATAAATAGACTACAACTCTTCACAATCTAAACCCAAGAATTTGGATGAGGTTTCTTTATCTGGGTTTCTCCCAAGTGGAGGAGGCAAGAGGCAGGAAGGAGTTGCCTCATTTAAGGGGCTCAGGGTAGAGAAGGGCTGTGGGCGACTTTTCCTTCCCTCCCTTTCCTTCTTGGAGGCAGATATTCGAATGACGGCGGCGGTGGGATAGTCCGAGCCAGGAGGTATGAGAAGCAAGAGACTGGACGCGAGGGAAGAGCCGAAACCCTTCGGCGAGCAGACCCTACCAACCTCCGCCAGGCGAGAGCGGGTCCGCCCCAATCCCAGGGTGCATCGCGTCCAGCCCCCTCCCCTCTCCGCGTCCCGCCTCCCCGCAGCCCGGGCCCCCTCCCCGCAGGCTTCGGGAGGCGGGGACGCGGCGTCGGCGGCTTCTCCAGTCGCGTCTTTCTCCCTCACTGGGGAAACCGGCGGTGGCGGCACCTTCGGAGGCTGAGCAGCTGAGCCGCGAGCCCGCCAGTGGGAGGTCGGACAGACTGACTGCAGAGCCGACAGACGGACGGACAGCGGGGCAGCCAGACGGCTCGAGTCGCCTCGAGTTCCGCCATGAGCTGGGGCACGGAGCTTTGGGTGAGTCCGGGAGAGGGGCGCCCAGTGCGAACCCCGGCCCCGGAGGGGCTCGGGCTGGGCAGGCGCCGCCGGCCGTTGGCGGCCAGAGCGCGTCGGGCCATCCCCGGCGCTGGTGTTGGGGGATGGGGGTCCCGCTCCTCTTTGTGTGCAGACCCTTCTTCCCTCTCGGCCGGGACTTGAGAGGCTGCTGGTCCGCGCTCCCGTCGTTGCCGCGGCGGTGGGGCTGAGGCCAGAGGCTTGGACGGCTGGGGGAGCGGCCCGCGGGCTGCCGCGTCCGCCGCCATCCTCTCCTGTCCCCTCTCCCTCCTCCGCCTTCACTTTCCGGACGCCTGGCTCCGTGCCGGGCAGCGCTTCTCTGCCTTTGTATCTCCCCTCCCGTAGGCGGGGGAGGGGGCCCATTGTCCCGAAGGGGCGCTGTTAGCGGGCGGGGAGGGGGCTCGCCGCGGCCCCTCGCCCTGGCAAGGGTCCCCGGGGCGAGGGCGTCGCCGGGCTGGGGCGACGCGGGGAGCCGCGAGGCACCGCCCGTCGCCCTCGCCCCAGGTAGGGGGAGCCGGGAGGCTTTGTTCCGAGCCCGGCCTCCGGCCAGCCAGGCCCAACCCACACGCCCATTTCCCTCTCCTTGTCTCCGTTCTCTGACCGGGGTAGCTTCGGGGACTCCGGCTGGGCCACCCCTGGCTGCTGCCTTGGGCCGGGGGGTTGGCATTTGGGATCTGAATTAAATTGAGTGATCGATGGGGAAGCCAATTTTGCCAAAAGGAGCGTATGGCTTCCCGATTGCTTTACTTCCCTTTCCGTTGTCCATTATTCTCACTCCTTCTCCCGCTTTTCTTTCTCTTTCCTCCTTGCTTGTCTTGGGCGCTGAAGGCTCCAGACAATAACCGGTCTCTGGCCAGGTGCGGGTGGACTGTAATAGGTCGGAGAATTCTCTCGCGACGCCTCCACAGAAGGGTGGAGGTGTGGAGGGCAGTGATTTCTCAGGTGCTGCCGAGGGACGGGGAGCTGGGGGCGCTGTCCCGAGAGCCGCCTCATTTCAGCCACTCCTCTTTTTATCCCACCTGTGCATGTTTTCCGTGCCTTTTGTTAACCAGGATCTCGTGAAATCACTGCAGAGAAAAGAGGAGAAAGAACTTTTTCGTCTCCAGGCATACAGTTAGGGTGGCAGTGAAGGCGTATCGGTTAATTGATCAGCCTTCATTGGGCACAGTGTTTTATGTTGTTTTTCACATTTTATTCACAGATTGGGAATCTTAGAATTGAAAGAGACTTTAGAGTTCGTCTAGTTGAACACCTCCTTAGCAAGCCCAGGAATCTGCAGCGTTCTGGACAAGTGTTTGCCCAGTTTGTAAACACATCACCCAAGAGAAAATATCTAGGAGCCTCTCCGTTACGTTCTTAGATAGCATTAATTGTTCTTGTATTGGGGGGGATTGTATAGTAAATTATGTGAGCTTTAATCTTTTACTTTGGTTAGATTCTCAGGCATTATTGATCTCTTCCCTTTGATTTAGTACATTTTCTAATTGATTATAGTATTTCCTAATTAAAGGAGATGGATATATTTCATTTTCCATTTTTATAATTAGAAAATATTTTTATTTTTACATACTTGTATGATCCATGTTTCAGAGGGAGCAACAATATAAGCAGAATACTTTTAAAAAGTACAAATAATAAAACAGTGGAGGAATATTATTTAGGTGTAACTCTTAATTTAGATCGGAAAAAATTGCTTTGTATCACACTGTAGAAAAGCAGTTTTAAGGAGGAACAAAATATTTTAATGAAGACTAAAATGTGATTTTTAAAGCTTTAAAAAAATTTTAATTTAAGAATATAATACAATCAGAAGCAATTACCCATCTCCTGTAGTTTGGTTATTTACGTTCAGCATTTGAGTAGTTTTTCAGCAATTTAAAAAGGTAAACCATAGAAGAGATGGGAATTTCTGTTCTAACTAAAAATTGTTTCGTATCCTTTTGAAAATTATGAAAAATTTTAAAATTAATTTTTCTCGTAAAACTTAATGTATCTCCATGTTTTAAATTTTTTTTAGTGGTTTGAGGATTTGAGGGAAACATTTATTAGGAATTAAATAATGTGGAATCAGCTAATATCAGTTGGATGCTTACACCTTACATAAGTAGAAGTTGGTGTAGAGGACTATTGTTGGGACCAGAAGAGACCTTAGAAAAATTTGACTAGATTTCCTATTTTTTACTAATCTCAGTTTTGAAAAAGGATATTGTGTTTCCAGTAGATTGTAACAGACACCTGAACTGTGCTCTTGCCATTGAGGAATTTGAGGTTGGGAAAATTATCTTGAAAATTTGAATTTAGAAACCAGTTCTTATATTGTTTTCATGTGTAGGATCACCTTACTGTCCCAGAGTTAAACTTTATTGATAACATGTTACAAAAAAAATTATGATAAAATGCAGTTATGCACTCAAACTTAAGTTTATTTCTTATAATACTCATTGGCATTTATTGCTATCTGTCTTATGTTAAACTTGAGAATAAAGTAAAAAAATTAAAACCACTCTAATAGTGACTCTGGGGGACAGAACTGATTGTGATAGGCTAAATTGGTTGTGTCAGACTTTTGTTTGTGTAGTTGTGAGGGGATATGAATCAACTGGTAATAAATTTGAACTGTGCTTTAAGGGATTTCTTGTGTTCCGAATGAGCATTTAAGCAAAGTAGTGAATATATGCTAGAGACTCAGTTCTGGGTAATATAATGCAAAGAGATGACAGCGTCTTCATTTCTTCAGGATGCATTGTTTATTGTGTTGAATTCTTTATTACCATAGGAAGAATGGTTGGATTAAGAAGTCTAAATATGAATTAATGATTTTGCAAAGCATAGATTTTGTAATTATTAGCTGTTTTTACAAATAAGGAAATTAGAGATTGGAGAAGTCCTATGTTTAGTCAGTAAGTTTTATTTATTAGGAGATAGGCTTTTAGTTTTTTGAGGAGCCAGTTAAAGTTCAATGGGAAAAAAAATCAGTGTATGTATGGACTGCGAGTGTATAGATAGGAAAGAAAATGGCTGAGCACATCACGTTCAAATCATGATTTATTAAAAAATTCCCCTCCCTTACCCCCGCCGGGAAATGAGGGGACTAGTCTGGAAATTAGGAAGTAGGTTCAAATGTCTGACTTAATTTATAGGAAACATATAAACCTTTTTTATGCCTTAGTTTCCTGGTCTATGATTTTTGGTCCTTAGTTTTCAGAGTGTATAATTTAAAAGCCATTGTTATTTTCATCATACTTTTTAGCTAGGTGCATTTGACAAAGCTCATGATATCTTTTTGGAAGAAACTGAAAAGTGTGCATTGCATGATAGATTCAGTGGATTCTTTGTTTTACACTCCTAGTCTTAACCCTTTAATTTAATGCTTCTTTATCTTTTTTCTCTATGTAGCACTTCTATTTTAACACTTATATTGTAAATGTACTAGACTTTTTGAGTCCTTGAGTGTAGGGACTGGGTTAATCTTTTTGTTTTCTCTAATACAGTGCCTATTACTGATCATGCATGTTTCGCCCAATTGAATTAGTAGTTCATTGCATTACCCAGAGTATTGATTACTGATTAATAATTGCATCCTTGAGGAAGTTTTTATGGTTCTGAAGGCCTTCGTAGGTGATGATAAATTAGTGATCTAGTTAACAATTCAAGAAGGTTTTAACAATCTGAAGCCAAAATGATGAAGTTAAGTTTTAGTATTTTGGTTAACAACTTTTACAGATTGGGGAAGAACTGACCTCTAAAGGTAGTTGTTGTGAGTTTACCTGATAGGCTGATGATGTGACTGCCACAATAGCCGATGAATGGTAACTCATCTTGCCGTGGTGATCATTTTGAAATGTTTAGAAATATCGAATCACTATGTTGTGTAACAGGAACTAACAGTGTTGTAGGTCAGTTATACTTCAAAAACAAGCTCATGGTGAGATTAGATTTGTCGTCGGGGGAGGGTAGGGAGGAGGGGGAAATAGATGAAGGCAGACCAAAGGTATAAACTTCCAGTTATAAGTAAGTACTGGGGATGTAATGTACAAGGTGGTAAATACAGTTAACACTGTTGTATGTTATATATGAAAGTTGTTAAGAGAGTGGATCCTAAGAATTCTCATCCCAAAGGAAAAAAAGTTTTTTTAGTTCTTTAATTTTGTATCTGTATGAGATGATGGATATTCACTGAACTTATTGTGGTAATCATTTTATGATGCATGTTAAGTCAAATCATTGTGCTGTACCTTAAACTTATACAGTGCTGCATGCCAGTTATATCTCAATAAAACTGAAGGGGGGAAAAACCCCAAATAGCTGATGAAATCTTAGGTCACATGTAGATTTTTCTAGAACAAAGGAATTTGGTCCCATTGTAATCTATAGTGGTTAGACCAAATCTTAGTTTTACTTAAGATTTTTTTAGAAGGTGCTTATCTAGAGGAGTTCGACAAAGAGAGCTCCTTATCATGTGAGTTGTATTGTTTTTTTCAAAGGCCATGAAACTAGTGTAGGAATTTGGTTTAAAAAATGAAATAATTATTGAGTGTCTATTATGGGGAAGCACTGTGTGATGTATGGTAAGATTTATTAAGGCTTATAATGTCAGACCTGCTGTGAAAAATCTTAGAGTCATGTTGAGGTGATATTACTTTCCTAACTCTAGAATATTCCCTTACATTGATATCACTGTTCAGAATATCCTTTGTTGATCAGTTCCTTCCCACCCCTTCTTCCTTCCAGAGTACACATTCTGGATATTATCTTTCTTATGGGACTACCACCTTATATTTATTTCTTATATATTCAAATCTTTGGAAAATAGTAATGGTATAAATATTTATATCTTACATCCTTTTTTTTGGGTAGAAATTGTTGTGTTCAACACTGTATTACAGATATTGTTGTTACTAGTTAAGGAGGGTGGCAGGCAATCAAGACACCCATTTATGCCACCATTTTGCCCTGACAATAATAAGGTGGAAGCTGGAGAGCTGCCTGTAACCAGTATCTCCTCTTCATCGCTAATTCTTTAAACCACTCATTTCTACTCCTCTTCCCTGCCTTTTATCTTAAAAAATGCTCTCTTCTTCCCCCAATCTATAAAATACAGGTTTGGCTAGAAACTTAAAAGCCTGTTCTGCCTACTTTTCCTTATCAGCTCCTGTTTGCAGGCAGGAAATAGGACAAGAGAATAATAATGGTTTGTAATTATGGAACATCTTCTATGTGTACCTACCAGTGGTATCTTATTTAATAATCTTCAACTTTAAGCATTTTCATCTCAATAGCAAAAAACAAAAAATTCTTTTTTGGGGAACATAGTCATGTGCGTATTAAAAACTAGTAGGAAAATATTATGTAAAAGTTTTGTTTTATAGGAAGCAAAAACTTTTTCCATATATTAGCAATTTTTTAAGTTCTTTTTTTTTTTTTTTTTTTTTTGCGGTATGTGGGCCTCTCACTGTTGTGGCCTCTCCCGTTGCGGAGCACAGGCTCCGGACGCGCAGGCTCAGCGGTCATGGCTTACGGGCCCAGCCGCTCCACAGTATGTGGGATCTTCCCGGACCGGGGCACGAACCTGTGTCCCCTGCATCGGCAGGCAGACTCTCAACCACTGTGCCACCAGGGAAGCCCTTTCTTAAGTTCTTGATCGAGAACTAATCATCAGACTTTTAACAATACCTTGTGAAATATGTGAAATATTAGTATATATTTGTTATATGTTGAAAAAACATAAATGTATAGAATCAGATTTTCCTATTTTTGGCACACCATTATTTTGTTGTTTCTAGAGCATAAAGTCATCTGTTTTATTCCTTTTGTATCCCTGTTGTATTCCTAATTTGTAGAAAAGGAATAGGCATATAATAAGCAGTGAAATATTTGTTGAATGAGGGAATCAATGAATTGTTAGAACTCTATCATCAAACTATGTTTTGAAAACTAAGGTTATTTTAATGTTTTTTTCCCCAACATGTATGTCTCATACCTTTCTTTAATCTTAGGGATCCTTTTTATAATCTGAAATTTAATTACTTCTGTCTTTTCATATGAAATTTTTCTCAATTTATTTAGGTCTTGAGTTCTCATCTCCTTAAATTATTTGAGTACAAATGATTATCTTATTTATAGCCTATTTTGTGGCCCTTTGGATTCTAAAAATGAAAACAGTGTTGTTATATGCTTTGACATTAAGGTTGTCATGTATAAATGATATAAATGTAAATGGTCTGAGACTTAATGAATTGGGAAAACATAAAAGATTGATTTTTCAGAGAGCACAAAAGTTACGGTGATTCTGAGAGATTTTTGAAAAATGTTAACGGATGAACCGGTTTGCAGGGCAGAAGTTGAGACACAGATGTAGAGAACAAAAGTATGGACACCAAGGGGGGAAAACAGCTGTGGGGTGGGGATGGTGGTGTGATGAATTGATTGACATGTATACACTAATGTGTATAAAATTGATGACTAATAAGAACCTGCAGTATAAAAAAACAAACAAAAACACAACTAATACTAAACTTTCATTGGGTTATTTTAATGGAAATATGTTAATATAAATGTTTCAGACATTACATGAAATTTCTAAAAATCTTATATGTTCTGGTATAATGTTATAAGTCATAATTTTAGTTATTACTTTAAAATGTATATCTCAGAAATAACTAAAATAAGATAAATAAAAAAATGTTAATGGTGGCTAGTTAAGATTTTTTTCCATTATAAATTATAAAAATCAAAATCATTGAAAATGCTATGGTAAATAGCAACCATTACTTTTGAATCATCTTCTAGACTTAGACCATGAACTAAATTAACATCCTTTACTATTTGCGAAAGCTGAATATAATTAGTATTTGTTAACTTATTTAATTTGAAAATTTTCTTATTTCATCTTCATTTAAAATAAAAGCTTCATTAAATTATAACATTCATACATTAAAGTGTACAGTTTTTATATGTACGTTAAGATTTGAAAAAATAAAATAAATGCACTCATTCATGTCACTCCCAATCAAGAGCAAGATATGCAAGTCTCACTTATGCCATCCCCAGCAAATATCCCCCAAAGGCAATCAATCACTATACTGAGTTGCATTGCCATTGATTAGTTTTGTAGGTTTTTTTAACCTCACAAAAATGATAATATGGTATGTACTTCATCTGACTTCTTCCATTTAATATGATCTCTTTGAGAATCATCCTTCTGTGGTTAGTTTGTAGTGTTTCATTGTATATGTAGGATTTGTATTTTCTTCTGCCATGTGCCTGGGGTCACTCCTAGTCTGGGACCACCTTAAAACAAGTTTAGGGCTTGAAATTCCCTCCTGTGGTTGTTGGATTTTGTTTTTGTCCCCATAGCTCTTGCAATGTTATCAAAACAAAAAATCCAAAATATCCTCAGGGCAAAAATAGGTGGTATATGCTTTTTTCCCTTTCTGGATTCTCATTTTTACTTCACTTGTGACTTTGTAATTCCTTATTGTCTTGGCTTGTTTTTTGGTGCTTTAAAATTTTTGGAATATATTTTATCCATATTTAAAAGTTATCCAGTGGAATAGTGATAGTTGATCCAAATAATCTAGCCCGACACTACTGGAAACTGGAAATTCTTACGCTGAGATTTTCGTTTTTGCTATTATATTTTTAATTTCTAAGAGCTGCTTTTTGTTTGTTGCTTTTTGTTTGTTTTCTGAACATACTTTTTTTTTTTTTCCTTTGGCCATGCCGTGCAGCTTGTGGGATCTCAGTTCCCTGACCAGGGATTGAACCTGGGCCACAGCAGTGAAAGCACTGAATCCTAGCTACTAGACCACCAGGGAACTCCCCCCGCCTTTTGTTTTTATCATTAAATTATTATATAATTTAGACAGTAAATATGGTGTATTTTTGCTTCTTTCCAATAGAATACATTTGATCACTTTTTTTTTATACAGCAGGTTCTTATTAGTCATCAGTTTTATACACATCAGTGTATACATGTCAATCCCAATCGCCCAATTCACCCCCCCACCCCCACCCCCCCACGGCTTTCCCCCCAGGTGTTCATACGTTTGTTCTCTACATCTGTGTCTCAATTTCTGCCCTGCAAACCGGTTCATCTGTACCATTTTTCTAGGTTCCACATATATGCGTTAATATATGATATTTGTTTTTCTCTTTCTGACTTACTTCACTCTGTATGACAGTCTCTAGATCCATCCATGTCTCAACAAATGACCCCATTTCGTTCCTTTTTATGGCTGAGTAATATTCCATTGTATATATGTACTACATCTTCTTTATCCATTCATCTGTCCATGGGCATTTAGGTTGCTTCCATGACCTGGCTGTTGTGAATAGTGCTGCAGTAAACATTGGGGTGCCTGTGTTTTTCTGAATTGTAGTTTTCTCTGGGTATATGCCCAGTAGTGGGATTGCTGGATCATATGGTAATTCTATTTTTAGTTTTTAAAGGAATCTCCATACTGTTCTCCATAGTGGCTGTATCAATTTACATTCCCACCAACAGTGCAAGAGGGTTCCCTTTTCTCCACACCCTCTCCAGCATTTGTTGTTTGTAGATTTTCTGATGAAGAACATTCTAACTGGTGTGAGGTGATACCTCATTGAACTTTTGATTTGTATTTCTCAAATAATTAGTGATGCTGAGCAGCTTTTCATGTGCTTCTTGGCCATCTGTATGTCTTCTTTGGAGAAATGTCTATTTAGGTCTTCTGCCCATTTTTGGATTGGGTTATTTGTTTTTTTAATATTGAGCTGCATGAGCTGTTTATATATTTTGGAGATTAATCCTTTGTCCCTTGATTCGTTTGCAAATATATTCTCCCATTCTGAGTGTTGTCTTTTCGTCTTGTTTATGGTTTCTTTTGCTCTGCAAAAGCTTTGAAGTTTCATTAGGTCCCATATGTTTATTTTTGTTTTTATTTCAGTTTCTCTAGGAAGTGGGTCAAAAAGGATCTTGCTGTGATTTATATCAAAGAGTGTTCTTCCAATGTTTTCCTTTAAGAATTTTATAGTGTCTGGTCTTATATTTAGGTCTCTAATCCATTTTGAGTTGATTTTTGTGTATGGTGTTAAGGAGTGTTCTCATTTCATTGTTTTACATGTAGCTGTCTGGTTTTCCCAGCATCACTTATTGAAGAGACTGTCTTTCCTCCATTGTATATCCTTGCCTCCTTTGTCATAGATTAGTTGACCATAGGTGCGTGTTTTTACCTCTGGGCTTTCTGTCTTGTTCCACTGATCTATGTTTCTGTTTCTGTGCCAGTACCATATTGTCTTGATTACTGTAGCTTTTTAGTATAGTCTGAAGACAGGGAGTCTGATTCCTCCAGCTCAGTTTTTTCCCCTCAAGACTGCTTTGGCTATTCGGGGTCTTTTGTATATCCATACAAATTTTAAGATTTTTTTGTTCTAGTTCTGTAAAAAACGCCATTGGTAATTTGGTAGGGATTGCGTTGAATCTGTAGATTGCTTTAGGTAGTATAGTCATTTTCACAATATTGATTCTTCCAATCCAAGAACATGGTATATCTCTTCATCTGTTGGTATCATCTTTAATTTCTTTCATCAGTGTTTTATAGTTACCTGCATACAGGTCATCTCCCTAGGTTGGTTTATACCTAGGTATTTTATTCTTTTTGTTGCAGTGGTAAATGGGAATGTTTCCTTAATTTCTCTTTCGGATTTTTCATCATTAGTCTATAGGAATGCAAGAGATTTCTGTGCATTAATTTTGTTTCCTGAAACTTTATCAAATTTATTGATTAGCTCTAGTAGTTTTCTAGTGGCATCTTTAGGATTCTCTATGTATAGTATCATGTCATCTGCAAACAGTGACAGTTTTACTTCTTCTTTTCCAATTTGTATTCCTTTTATTTCTTTTTCTTCTCTGATTGCCATGGCTAGGACTTCCAAAACTATGTTGAATAAGAGTGGTGAGAGTGGACATCCTTGTTCCTGATCTTAGAGGAAATGCTTTCAGTTTTTCACCACTGAGAATGATGTTTGCTGTGGGTTTGTCATATATGGCCTTTATTATGTTGAGGTAGGTTCCCTGTATGCCCACTTTCTGGAGAGTTTTTATTGTAAATGAGTGTTGAATTTTGTCGAAAGCTTTGCTGCATCTATGGAGATGATCATATGGTTTTTATTCTTCAATTTGTTAATATGGTGTATCACATTGATTGGTTTGAGTATATTGAAGAATCCTTGCATCCCTAGGATAAATCCCACTTGATTATGGTATATGATCCTTTTAATGTGTTGTTCGATTCTGTTTGCTAGTATTTTGTTGAGGATTTTTGCATCTATGTTCATCAGTGATATTGGTCTGTAATTTTTCTTTTTTTGTAGTATCTTTGTCTGGTTTTGGTATCAGGGTGATGGTGGCCTCATAGAATGGGTTTGGGAGTGTTCCTTCCTCTGCAATATTTTGGAAGAGTTTGAGAAGGATGGGTGTTAGCTCTTCTCTAAATATTTGATAGAATTCACCTGTGAAGCCAACTGGTCCTGGACTTTTGTTTGTTGGAAGATTTTTCATCACAGTTTCAATTTCAGTGCTTGTGATTGGTCTTCATATTTTCTAATTCTTTCTGGTTCAGTCTTGTAAGGTTATATCTTTCTAAGAATGTGTCCATTTCTTCCAGGTTGTCCATTTTATTGGCATAGAGTTGCTTGTAGTAGTCTCTTAGGATGCTTTGTATTTCTGCAGTGTCTGTTGTAACTTCTCCTTTTTCATTTTTAATTTTATTGATTTGACTCCTCTCCCTCTTTTTCTTGATGAGTCTGGCTAATGGTTTATCAATTTTGTTTATCTTCTCAAAGAACCAGCTTTTAGTTTTATTGATCTTTGCTATTGTATTCTTTGTTTCTATTTCATTTATTTCTGCTCTGATATTTATGATTTCTTTCCTTCTGCTAACTTTGGGTTTTGTTCATTCTTCTTTCTCTAGTTCCTTTAGGTGTAAGGTTAGATTATTTATTTGAGATTTTCCTTGTTTCTTGAGGTAGGCTGGTATAGCTGTAAACTTCCCTCTTAGAACTGCTTTTGCTGAATCCCATAGGTTTTGGATCGTCGTGTTTTCATTGTCATTTGTCTCTAGGTATTTTTTGATTTCCTCTTTGATTTCTTCAGTGATCTCTTGGTTATTTAGTAATGTAGTGTTTAGTCTCCATGTGTTTGTGTCTTTTACGGTTTTTTCCCCTGTAATTCATTTCTAATCTCATAGCGTTGTGGTCAGAAAAGATGCATGATATGATTTCAATTTTCTTAAATTTACTGAGGCTTCATTTGTGACCCAAGATGTGATCTATCCTGGAGAACGCTCCATGCGCACTTGAGAAGAAAGTGTAAAAGCTCTTTTTGGATGGAATGTCCTGTAAACGTCAATTAAATCTATCTGGTCTATTGTGTCATTTAGAGCTGTGTTTCCTTATTAATTTTCTCTCTGGATGATCTGTCCATTGGTGTAAGTGAAGTGCTTAAGTCCCCTACTATTATTGTGTTACTGTGGATTTGCTCTTTTATAGCTGTTAGCAGTTGCCTTATGTATTGAGGTGCTTCTGTGTTGGGTGCATATATATTTATAATTGTTATAATTTTTTTCTTGGATTGAGTCCTTGATCATTATGTAGTGTCCTTCCTTGTCTCTTGTAATATTGTTTATTTTAAAGTCTATTTTATCTGATATGAGTATTCCTATTCCAGCTTTCCTTTGATTTCCATTTGCATGGAATATCTTTTTCCATCCCCTCACTTTCAGTCTGTGTGTGTCCCTAGGTCTTAAGTGGGTTGCTTGTAGACGATATATATATGGGTCTTGTTTTTGTATCCATTCAGTGAGCCTGTGTCTTTTGGTTGGAACATTTAATCCATTCACATTTAAGGTAATTATTGATATGTATGATCGTATAACCATTTTCTTAATTGTTTTGTGTTTGTTTTTGTAGGTGCTTTTCTTGTGTTTCCCACTTAGAGAAGTTCCTTTAGCATTTGTTGTAGAGCTGGTTTGCTGGTGCTGAATTCTCTTAGCTTTTGCTTGTCTGTAAAGGTTTTGATTTCTCCATCAAATCTGAATGAGATCCTTGCTAGGTAGCGTAATCTTGGTTGTAGTTTCTTCCCTTTCATCACTTTAAATATGTCATGCCACTCTCTTCTGGCTTGTAGGGTGTCTGCAGAGAAATCAGCTGTTAACCTTATGGGAGTTCCCTTGTATATTATTTGTCATTTTTCCCTTGCTGCTTTCAGTAATTTTTTTTTGTCTTATTTTTTGTCAATTTGATTACTATGTGTCTTGGCCTGTTTCTCCTTGCGTTTATCCTGCCTGGGACTGTCTGTGCTTCCTGGACTTGGATGGCTGTTTCGTTTCCCATGTTAGGGAAGTTTTAGACTATAATCTCTTCAAATATTGTTTTGGGTCCTTTTTCCCTCTCTTCGCCTACTGGGACCCCTATAATGCTAATGTTGGTGCATTTAATGTTGTCCCAGAGGTCTCTTAGGCTGTCTTCATTGCTTTTCATTCTTTTTTCTTTATTCTGTTCCGTGGCAGTGAGTTCCTCCATTCTGCCTTCCAGGTCACTTATCCGTTTTTCTGCCTCAGTTATTCTGCTGTTGATTCCTTCTAGTATATTTTTCATTTCAGTTACTGTATTGTTCATCTCTGTTTGTTCCTTAATTCTTCTAGGTCTTTGTTAAACATTTCTTGCATCTTCTCGATCTTTGCCTCCATTGTTTTTTTGAGGTCCTGGATCATCTTCACTGTCATTCTGAATTCTTTTTCTGGAAGGTTGCCTGTCTCCACTTCATTTAGTTGTTTTTCTGGGTTTTAACTTGTTTCTTCATCTGGTACAAAGTCCTCTGCCTTTCATTTTGCCTGTACTTCTGTGAGTGTGGTTTTCCTTCACAGCCTGCAAAATTGTAGTTCTTCTTGCTTCTGGTGTCTGCCATCTGGTGGATGAGGCTATCTAAGAGGCTTGTGCAAGCTTCCTAATGGGAGGGACTGGTGGTGGGTAGAGCTGAGTGTTGCTCTGATGGCAGAGCTCAGTAAAACTTTAATCCACTTGTCTACTGATAGGTGGGGTCTGGGTCCCTCCCTTTTGGTTGTTTGGCCTGACGTGACCCAACACTGGAGCCTACCCGGCTCTTTGGTGTGGCTAATGGTGACTCTGGGCGGGCTCATGCCAAGGAGTACTTCCCAGAACTTCTGCTGCCAGTGTCCTTTTCCCCATGGTAAGCCACAGCCACCCCCCGCCTCTGCAGGAGACCCTCCAACACTAGCAGGTAGGTATGGTTCAGTCTCCTATGGGGTCACTACTCCTTCCCCTGGGTCACGATGTGCACACTACTTTGTGTGTGCCCTCCAAGATTGGAGGCTTGTTTCCCCCAGTCCTGTCAAAGTTCTGCAGTCAAATCCCGCTAGCCTTCAAAGTCTGCTTCTCTAGGAATTCCTCCTCCTGTTCCTGGACCCCCAGGTTGGGAAGCCTGACGTGGGGCTCAGAACCTTCACTCCAGTGGGTGGACTCTTGTGGTATAAGTGTTCTCCAGTTTGTGAGTCACCCACCCAGCCGTTATGGGATTTGATTTTCCTGTGATTGTGCCCCTCCTACCGTCTCATTGCGGGTTGTCCTCTGTCTTTGGATGTGGGGAATCTTTTTTGGTGTGTTCCAGTGTCTTCTTTTCGATGATTGTTCAGCAGTTGTCATTCTGGTGCTCTCGCAGGAGGGAGTGAGCATACATCCTTCTACTCTGCCATCTTGAATCAGTGTCCCCATGCGTGACTTTCCATTTTATTTTATTTTTTAATTTAATTTGTTTTTATTTTTTAATGGAAGTACAATTGAGGTACAATATTACATAGGTCATAAGTGTACAATAAAATGATTCACAACTTTTAACGATTATATTCCATTTATAGTTATTATAAAATATTGGTTGTATTCCCTGTGTTGTACAATATATGTTTTTTTAAAATTTATTTTTTACTTTTTAAAATTAATTAATTAATTATTTTTGGCTGCATTGGGTCTTCGTTGCTGCATACGGGGTTTCTCTAGTTGCGGCGAGCGGGGGATACTCTTCGTTGTGGTGAGCAGGTTTCTCATTGTAGTGGCTTCTCTTGTTGCGGAGCATGGGCTCTAGGCATGCGGGCTTCAGCAATTATGGCAACACCGGCGCAGTAATTGTGGCTCATGGGCTCTAGAGTTCAGGCTCAGTAGTTGTGGTGCACGGCCTTAGCTGCTCCGTGGCATGTGGGATCTTCCCAGACCAGGGCTCAAACCCATGTCTCTTGCATTGGCAGGCGGATTCTTAACCACTGCACTAACAGGGATGTTCTCATTTTTTTTTTTCAACATCTTTATTGGAGTATAATTGCTTTACAATGGTGTGTTAGTTTCTGCTTTATAACAAAGTGAATCAGTTATACATATACATACGTCCCCATGTCTCTTCCCTCTTGCGTCTCCCTCCCTCCCACCCTCCCTATCCCACCCCTCTAAGTGGTCACAGACCACTGAGCTGATCTCCCTGTACTATGCGGCTGCTTCCCACTAGCTATCTGTTTTACGTTTGGTAGTGTATATATGTCCATGCCACTCTCTCACTTTGTCCCAGCTTACCCTTCCCCCTCCCCGTATCCTCAAGTCCATTCTCTAGTAGGTCTGTGTCTTTATTCCTGTCTTGCCCCTAGGTTCTTCATGACCATTTTTGTTTTTGTTTTTTTTTTAGATTCCATGTATATGTGTTAGCATACAGTATTTGTTTTTCTCTTTCTGTCTTCACTCTGTATGACAGACTCTAAGTCCATCCACCCCACTACAAATAACTCAGTTTCGTTTCTTTTTATGGCTGAGTAGTATTCCATTGTTTTTATGTGCCACATCTTCTTTATGCATTCATCTGTTGATGGACCCTTAGGTTGCTTCCGTGTCCTGTTTATTTTAAATAGTGCTGCAGTGAATATTGTGGTACGTGACTCTTCGTGAATTATGGTTTTCTCAGGGTATATACCCAGTAGTGGGATTGCTGGGTCGTATGGTAGTTCTATTTGTAGTTTTTTAAGGAACCTCCATACTGTTCTCCATAGTGGCTGTATCAATTTACATTCCCACCAGCAGTGCAAGAGGGTTCCCTTTTTTCCACACCCTCTCCAGCGTTGATTGTTGGTAGATTTTTTGATGATGGCCATTCTGACCAGTGTGAGATGATATCTCATTGTAGTTTTTTTTTTTTTCTCATTGTAGTTTTGATTTGCATTTCACTAATGATTAATGATGTTGAGCATTCTTTCATGTGTTTGTTGGCAATCTGTATATCTTCTCTGGAGAAATGTGTATTTAGATCTTGTGCCCATTTTTGGATTGGGTTGTTTGTTTTTTTGTTATTGAGCTGCATGAGCTGCTTGTAAATTTTGGAGATTAATCCTTTGTTAGTTGCTTCATTTGCAAATATTTTCTCCCATTCTGAGGGTTGTCTTTTTGTCTTGTTTATGTGCAAAAGATTTTGTTTCATTAGGTCCCATTTGTTTATTTTTGTTTTTATTTCCATTTCTCTAGGAGGTGGGTCAAAAAGGATCTTGCTGTGATTTATGTCATAGACTGTTCTCCCTATGTTTTCTTCTAAGAGTCTGATATTGTCTGGCCTTACATTTAGGTCTTTAATCCATTTTGAGTTTCTTTGTGTGTATGGTGTTAGGGAGTGTTCTAATTTCATTCTTTTACATGTAGCTGTCCAGTTTTCCCAGCACCACTTACTGAAGAGGCTGTCTTTTCTCCACTGTATATTCTTGCCTCCTTTATCAAAGATAAGGTAACTATATGTGTGTGGGTTTATCTCTGGGCTTCCTATCCTGTTCCATTGATCTGTATGTCTGTTTTTGTGCCAGTACCTTACTGTCTTGATTACTGTAGCTTTGTACTATAGTCTGAAGTCAGGGAGCCTGATTACTCCAGCTCCATTTTTATTTCTCTAGATTGCTTTGGGTATTCGGGGTCTTTCGTGTTTCCATACAAATTGTGAAATTTTTTGTTTTTATTTCTGTGAAAAATGCCAGTGGTAGTTTGATAGGGATTGCATTGAATCTGTAGATTGCCTTGGGTAGTATAGTCATTTGCGCAATGTTGATTCTTCTAGTCGAAGAACATGGTATATCTCTCTATCTATTTGTATCATCTTTTATTTCTTTCATCAGCATCTTATGATTTTCTTCATACAGGTCTTTTGTATCCTTAGGTAGGTTTATTCCTTGATATTTTATTCTTTTTGTTGCAGTGGTAAATGGGACTTTTCTTAATTTCACTTTCAGATTTTTCATCAGTAATGTATAGGAATGCAAGAGACAGCTGTGCATTCATTTTGTATCCCACTACTTCACCAGATTCATTGATTAACCTTAGTAGTTTTCTGGTAGCATGTTTAGAATTCTCTGTGTATAGTGTCATGTTATCTGCAGATAGTGACAGCTTTACTTCTTCCTTTCTGATCTAGATTCCTTTTATTTCTTTTTCTTCTCTGATTGCTCTGGCTAAAACTTACAAAACTATGTTGAATAATAGTGGTGAGAGTGGGCAACCTTGCCTTGTTCCTGATCTTGGTGGAAATAGTTTCAGTTTTTCACCATTGAGGATGATGTTGGCTGTGGCTTTGTCATATATGGCCTTTATTATGTTGAGGAAAGTTCCCTTTATGCTTTCTGGAGGGTTTTTATCATAAATGGGTGTTGAATTTTGTCGAAAGCTTTCTCTGCATCTTTTGAGATGATCATATGGTTTTTCTCCTTCAGTTTGCTAATATGGTGTATCACATTGATTGATTTGTGTGTATTGAAGAATCCTTGCATTCTTGGGATAAACCCCACTTAATCATGGTGTATGATCCTTTTAATGTGTTATTGGATTCTGTTTGCTGGTATTTTATTGAGGATTTTTGCATCTATGTTCATCAGTGATATTGGCCTGTTGTTTTCTTTCTTCGTGATGTCTTTGTCTGGTTTTGGTATCAGGGTGATGGTGGCCTCATAGAATGAGTTTGGGAGTGTTCCTCGCTCTGCTATATTTTGGAAGAGTTTGAGAAGGATAGCTGTTAGCTCTTTTCTCAGTGCTTGAAAGAATTCGCCTTTGAAGCCATCTGGTCCTGGGCTTTTGTTTATTGGAAAATTTTTTATCACAGTTTTAATTTAAGTGCTTTTGATTGGTCTGTTCATATTTTCTATTTCTTCCTGTTTCTGTTTCGGAGGTTTGTGCATTTCTAAGAATTTGTCCATTTCTTGCAGGTTGTCCATTTTATTGGCATATAGTTGCTTGTAGTAACCTCTCATGATTCTTTGTATTTCTTCAGTGTCAGTTGTTACCTCCCCTTTTTCATTTCTAATTCTATTGATTTGAGTCTTCTCCCTTTTTTTTCTTGATGAGTCCGGCTAATGGTTTATCAATTTTTTTTATGTTCTCAAAGAACCAGCTTTTAAGTTTATTGATCTTTGCTATCGTTTCCTTAATTTCTTTTTCATTTATTTCTGATCTGATCTTTATGATTTCTTTCCTCCTGCTAACTTTGGATTTTTTAATTCTTTCTCTAATTGCTTTAGGTGTAAGGTTAGGTTGTTTATTTGAGATATTTCGTGTTTCTTAAGGTAGGATTGTATTGCTATAAACTTTCCTCTTAGAATTGTTTTTGCTGCATCCCATAGGTTTTGGGTTGTCCTCTTTTCATTGTTATTTGTTCCTAGGTATTTTTTGATTTCCTCTTTGATTTCTTCAGTGATCTCTTAGTTATTAAGTAGAGTATTGTTTAGCCTCCATGTGTTTTTATTTTTTACAGATTTTTCCCTGTAATTGATATCTAGTCTCATAGCGTTGTGGTCGGAAAATATACTTGATACGATTTCAGTTTTCTTAAATTTACCAAGGCTTGATTTGTGACCCACGATATGATCTCTCCTGGAGAATGTTCCTTGAGCACTTGAGAAGAATGTGTGTTCTTTTGTTTTTGGATTGAATGTCCTATAAATATCAATTAAGTCCATCTTGTTTAATGTATCATTTAAAGCTTGTGTTTCCTTATTTGCTTTTATTTTGGATGAGCTGTCCATTGGTGAAAGTGGGGTGTTAAGGTCTCCCACTATGATTGTGTTACTGTTGATTTCCCCTTTTATGGCTGTTAGTATTTGCCTTATGTATTCAGGTGCTCCTATGTTGGGTGCATAAATATTTACAATTGTTATACCTTCTTAACTGATCTCTTGATTATTATGTAGTGTCCTTTTTTGTCTCTTGTAATAGTCTTTTTTTAAAAGTCTATTTTATCTGGTATGAGAATTGCTACTCCAGCTTTCTTTTGATTTCCATTTGCATGGAATATCTTTTTCCATCCCCTCACTTTCAGTCTGTACGTGTCCCTAGGTCTGTGGTGGGTTTCTGGTAGACAGCATATGTACGGGTCTTGTTTTTGTATCCTTTCAGCCAATCTGTGTCTTTTGGTTGGAGCATTTAATCCATTTATGTTTACAGTAATTATCAATATGTATGTTCCTATTACCATTTTCTTAATTGTTTTGGGTTTGTTATTGTAGGTCTTTTCCTTCTCTTGTGATTCCTGCCTAGAGAAGTTTGTTTAGCATTTGTTGTAAAGTTGGTGTGGTGGTGCTGAATTCTTTTAGTTTTTGCTTGTTTATAAATGTTTTAATTTTTCCGTCAAATCTGAATGAGATCCTTGCTGTGTAGAGTAATCTTGTTTGTAGGTATTCTCCTTCATCACTTTAAATATATCCTGCCACTCTTTTCTGGCTTGCAGAATTTCTGCTGAACGACCAGCTGTTAACCTTATGGGAATTCTCTTGTGTGTTATTTGTTGTTTTTCCCTTGCTGCTTTAATAGTTTTTCTTTGCATTTAATTTTTGATAGTTTGATGAATATGTGTCTTGGCGTATTTCTCCTTGGATTTATCCTGTATGGTACTCTCTTTTCTTCCTGGACTTGATTAACTATTTCCTTTCCCATATTAGGGAAGTTTTCAATTATAATCTCTTCAAATATTTTGTCAGTCCCTTTCTTTTTCTCTTCTTCTTCTGGGAGCCCTATAATTCGAATATTGGTGCATTTAATGTTGTCCCAGAGGCCTCTGAGACCGTCCTCAGTTCTTTTCATTCATTTTTCTTTATTCTGCTCTGCAGTAGTTATTTCCACTATTTTATTTTCCAGGTCACTTATCCGTTCTTCTGCCTCAGTTATTCTGCTACTGATCCTTTCTAGAGAATTTTTACTTTCACTTATTATGTTGTTGTTCATCACTGTTTGTTTGCTCTTTAGTTCTTTTTTTTTTTTTTTTTTTTTTTTGCAGTACGCGGGCGTCTCACTGTTGTGGCCTCTCCCGTTGCGGAGCACAGGCTCCAGATGCGCAGGCCCAGCGGCCATGGCTCACAGACCTAGCCACTCTGTGGCATGTGGGAATTTCCTGGACCGGGGCACAAACCCGTGTCCCCTGCATTGGCAGGTGGACTCTCAACCACTGCGCCACCAGGGAAGCCCTGCTCTTTAGTTCTTTTAGGTCCTTGTTAAACGTATCTTGTATTTTCTCCATTCTATTTCCAAGATTTTGGATCATCTTTACTATCATTATTCTGAATTCTTTTTCAGGTAGACTGCCTATTTCCTGTTCATTTGTTAGGTCTGGTGGGTTTTTGCCTTGCTCCTTCATCTGCTGTGTGTTTCTCTGTCTTCTCATTTTGCCTAACTTACTGTGTTTGGGGTCTCCTTTTCGCAGGCTGCAGTTTCATAGTTCCCGTTGTTTTTGGTGTCTGTCCCCAGTGGCTAAGGTTGGTTCAGTGGGTTGTGTAGGCTTTCTGGTGGAGGGTACTAGTGCCTGTGTTCTGGTGATTGAGGGTGGATCTTGTGTTTCTGGTGGGCAGGTCCACGACTGGTGGTGTGTTTTGGGGTGTCTGTGGCCTTATTATGATTTTAGGGAGTGTCTCTGTTAATGGACGGGGTTTTGTTCCTGTCTTGCCAGTTTGTTTGGTATAGGGTGTCCAGCACCGTAGCTTGTTGGTCGTTGAGTGGAGCTGTGTCTTGGCATTTAGATGGAGATCTCTGGGAGATTTTTGCTGTTTGATATGATGTGGAGCTCTGAGGCCTCTTGTGGATCAGTGTCCTGAACTTGGCTCTCCCACCTCAGAGGCAGAGCCCTGACGCCTGGCTGGAGCACCAAGAGCCTGTCATCCACACGGCTCAGAAAAGAGGGCAGAGAAAAAAGAAGGAAAGAAGAATATAAGATAAGATAAAATAATAAAATAGTTATTAAAATAATTATATTTTTTTAAAAAAGTAATTGAAAAAAGAAAGAAGAGAGTAACAAAACCAAGAAAGAAATCCACCAATGATAACAAGTGCTAAAAACTATACTAAAAAAACCAAAGCAAAACAAAAAAAAAATGGACAGACAACGCTAGGGCAAATGGTAAAAGCAAAGCTACACAGACAAAATGTCACACAGACGCATACACATACACACTCACAAAAAGAAAAAAAGGGAAAAAAAATATTATTGCTCCCAAAGTCCACCTTGTCAATTTGGGATGATTCGTTGTCTATTTATGTATTCACAGATGCAGGGTACATCAAGTTGATTGTGGAGATTTAATCCGCTGCTTCTGAGGCTTCTGGGAGAAATTTCCCTTTCTCTTCTTTGTTTGCACAGCTCTTGGGGTTCACCTTTAGACTTGGACCCGCCTCTGTGCGTAGTTCTCCTGAGAGCATCTGTTCTTGGCTCAGATAGGACAGGGTTGAAGGAGCAGCTGATTCGGGGGCTCTGGCTCACTCAGGCCTAGGGGAGGGAGGGGTACGGATGCGGGGTGAGCCTGTGTTCTGTAGGAGTTGTTCCACATGTAGATGTATTTCTGATGTATTTGTGGGGAGGAAGGTGATCTCTAGGTCTTACTCTATCGCCATCTTGAAGCTCCATACTATGCATGACTCTTTTTTTTTTGGGTGGGTGTACGCGGGCCTCTCACTGTTGTGGCCTCTCCCGTTGCGGAGCACAGGCTCCGGACGCGCAGGCTCAGCGGCCATGGCTCACGGGCCCAGCCGCTTCGCGACATGTGGGACCTTCCCGGACCGGGGCACGAACCCGTGTTCCCTGCATCGGCAGGCGGACTCTCAACCACTGCGCCACCAGGGAACCCCCTGTGCATGACTTTGAATTCTGAATTTTATTACAGAATTTAGTTAATGTCCATAACTATGCTATTTTGGCTTTTCTACAGTTCTGTTCGAAGAAGAGTAATAGCAATATTCTTTTTTAGTGATGCAAGGCTACAAATGCTGCACTGGTCCTTATTTACTCATTGTATTGTAGGTAGACTGTTAGTTGTTCTGTTAGTGAAAGCCACATCTTTGTTTTCTGTTTCTTAGTATTTTGACTCTATTCTAGATTGAGAACCTAGTTTTTTCTTATCTATCCTAATTGTTTCCGGGTTAAGTTGATCTCTTTCTACATTGAACTTCTGATAGTCCAGAGGTTATTGATTTATTTTGTGGATTTTTTACAGTGTGTTGAACAACAGCAACAATAATTCTTATTTCAGCCAGCTGTTCATAATTTGGCCAGTTTGGCTTGGAGATTCTGATTCATTAAGTTCTGGGGGTGATGCATGGTCAGCCATCTGGAGTTCTGTAAGACTTTGTCGGTGGTTGTGGTTCTTACCAGGGCCGAGAAACATTGCTGTTAACTAGCAGTCCTTAAATCTGCATGACCATTAGGAGCATCTTGGGAATTTAAAGGCAGTAAGCAAAACAAACTCCCAAGCCCTACTCTAACCTCCTGTATCAGAATCTGGGAATGAAGCCCAGGAGTTTGTATTTTTGAAAAACACCCTAGGTGATTCTGATAATACCAGGATTTGAGAACCATTACTTTACATGCTCTAAAATCTTTGTTTATGTTAAGCCAGGACGTTAGGAGACTCCTTTTACTTGGATTGCATCATATTCCCTTACTACTCCCATTATATTGCTTTCAGCAGTATTACTATGAATAATTGAATGATTATTGAATACTTAGTATATTTGAGGCAGTGTATCTTACTTTTGGGGGCTCAGAGAGGTTAAGTGTCCAGTCTAAAACTACTTCATAGTAAGTGGCAGAACTAGGATATGAATTCTGGTATTTGTATTCAGAACCTTCATTCTTTGCCATGAATATTACACTCACTACCTTTATCGAATTGCTTGGTTGAGAAGCCAGCCATCAGTGTATGTGCAAAGAGGTTATTTTTGAAGGTCCTAATAATTTGCCAGTTTACCATAAAGACTTTGTTTAGAATATTGTCCACTGTGTTGTAATGTGTCCTCTATGAGACTCATGGGAGAAATTTCAAGCTTTTTTGTTGTATAGAAACTGTTTCCTATGACTATTTCGCATTTCCCATTTTGAACTTGCTACTAGAAAACTTACATCAGATTTCTGGTTCACTGTCGGCAAGTGTAAAGGGTTTTTTGTTTGCATTCTGTTTACAAGTTCATTCTTGTTATCTTAAATTTCTGTCTCCTTCATTTTTTTTCATCTCTTTTAAAATTATCTTGCTGTGTTATTTTTATAAGTCATTTTAAAGGAAAGTGTTAAGAAGTAATAAATTAATAAGTGATTTCAAGCCATTTTATATAATTCTGGCCAAATGTCTTTTTGAAAGAGTTGAATTTGGGGAAGGGAGGAACTGAGGATTTGGAACATATCTGTGTGTGAGGCATTCTGGTAGAGATTGTTTTATTTTCATGCCAGCTCTATGAAGTAAGTGGTGGTATTCCCATTTTATAGAAGTTGAAACTAATAAGAAAGGTTAACCTTTGTCATGCAAAGCTAAAGGTTTGTGTGACTCCAAAGCTGTTTTTTTTTTAAGTGCTTCTAATGGATCTAATTTACCCAACAACTTCTAAATACTGAGGGTCATTCATACATTCAACAAACATTTGTTGATGACTTAAGGTGTAAGTCATCTTCAGCTTAGCATATCTTTGAATGGACATTGTATCAGGGCCCTGGTAGGAAATAGCACACTTGAAAGGGCTACATGGGAGAGTTTAATAAAGATATTAGTATTTATAAAGGTGTGAGCCTGGTCAGGGGAATCACGGTGGATGGTGCATTACCCTGGAGTTAGTAACAGTTGGGAGCTGTTATTACTTAGGTCTTAATGGGCAAGGAAAAGGAATAGTTTCTAGACCCTTAACAGGAGCTGTAAGTTAAGGCTGCCTGATAGGGTCTCTGGCCTTCAGTAGAGGAACATAGGAAATTTGTACTTACCTGGCAGGAAGAGAGTTGGAGGAATAAAAACCTTAACCTTATTTTCATCCTACTTGTGCTTCCTATTGACTGAACCCAAGGAGAAGTTAGAGGGCAAGGAAACCCATTGATGCAGTCAACTGGGTCCATAGAAATATGAAAGGTAGAGTGTGGTTCTGGAGGGGGAAATAGTGAGGAGCACAGACATGGTCACTGCTCTGAAGGAGTGTGTACCATCCATCAGGGAAGATAGGTATTGAGCAAATTGTTACAAGTGTGATGAGTGCTAAGTACAGAGTACTGTGGAAATGTATAATAGATGTACCTAGTCTGAAGAGTCAGAGGGCTTCTCTGTGGAATGTTCTTCACACATCCTGGTTCTTTTAAAACAATTCAAAAACCAAACAGATTCCTGGTACCCTCTTCCAGAGATTCTGATTTACTAGGTCTGCGGTGGGGTTGTGGAGTATGTTTTTTTAAAAAAAATCTTACCCAGGTGATTCTGTCAGTTATTTTTTAGAGTTACTGAGAGACCAGTTTGCCTGGGGCTTAGAGGTTTGGGCAGAGAGTGGTGTGAGATGAAGGTAGAAAGGTGATGGGCAGAGCCTTGAAGGCAATTCTTAAAAATTTTGGACTTTATTCTCAGATAGTAGGTAGACATTGGGGATTTTTTTCCCCAAGCTACCTTGCTAACTCTGTGTCTAGCTTCTTCTTCCTCTCTCCACAGCACTCTCATTCCCACACTTGGCTTTTTTTCTTAGATACCTGAACCTCTAATTTCTCAGTAGGAAATAGATATTAAGGAGACTGAAGAAATAAAGTTAAAATTAGTGAGAACAGTAGCACTGCTCTCTTTTGAGCCCTAGAATAGTAATTGCGTTCTAAAGCTTGTTAATTTCCAGTGGACGCTAGAGCTGCGGCCATTTTGGGTTTTCTCAAGTGAGCAGAATGTGAAGTGACCTCTACCTATTTAAAATTTTTCTTTGTATTTAGAATCACAATACATATCAAAACCGAAAAACTATAACATCTGCAAAATAATACCTGCCATCAGGTGAGATTAAATGAAATGTATAAAGCACTCAAGGACTTCCCTGATGGCGCAGTTGTTAAGGACTTGCCTGCCAATGCAGGGTACACGGGTTCAATCTCTGGTCCGGGAAGATCCCACATGCCATGGAGCAACTAAACCCGTGCACCACAACTACTGAGCCTGTGCTCTAGAGCCCATGAGTCACAATTACTGAGCCCATGTGCCACAACTACTGAAGCCCATGCACCTAGAGCCGGTGCTCCACAACAAGAGAAGCCACCGCAATGAGAAGCCTACATACCACAGCAAAGAGTAGCCCCTGCTAGCCACAACTAGAGAAAAGCCTGCGCAACGAAGACCCAACACAGCCAAAAAAAAAAAAAAAAAAGAGCCTGCCACACAATGCCTGGCACAGGTGTCAGTTATTATTCATTTATTTAATTGAACAAATGATTGAGTGTTGAGCTAAGCACATAATGTGAGCAAAAACAGGCATGGTGGAAAGGATAGCTATTAGGCAAATAGTCACCCAAAGCAGTAAGTACTATGACTGAAAGGAGCAACATTCTTTACCGTGATAGTGACATAAAAACCTAACCTAGCACTAGGGAGGGTCTCCCTGTGGAAGAGATGTTGACAGAGATCTGAAAAATGATTAGGATCTAGGAGGCAACAAGTGTATGTGAGAGAGCAGAAGGGTGAGTTCAGATAGAGGCTGTAGCTGTGCAAAGGCCCTCAGACATCAGGGCGTGTGGCCCTTTTCTCAAATGGGAGAAACAGGGCTTCTCTGGTGGCGCAGTGGTTGAGAGTGCGCCTGCCGATGCGGGGGACACGG
The DNA here is from genome assembly GCF_949774975.1 of Lagenorhynchus albirostris. NCBI lineage: Eukaryota > Metazoa > Chordata > Mammalia > Artiodactyla > Delphinidae > Lagenorhynchus > Lagenorhynchus albirostris. The sequence continues at coordinate 104,243,409 of NC_083096.1, read as the reverse complement.
GTTCGTGCCCCGGTCTGGGAAGATCCCACATGCCGCGGAGCGGCTGGGCCCGTGAGCCATGGCCGCTGAGCCTGCGCGTCCGGAGCCTGTGCTCCGCAACGGGAGATGCCACAACAGTGAGAGGCCTGCGTACCGCAAAAAAAAAAAAAAAAAAGGGAGAAACAAAACAAAACAAAAACCTTCCAAAATGGCTAGAACAATAAGATACAGATAAAGATGTGGTTGAGGTTGATGAGGTAGACTGCCATTCACAGAGCACTTACATTGTTAGTTCATTTAATCCTTATAATCATTTAAGAATCACATGTCCATTCTACAGATGAGGAAACTGAGGCAGAGAGGTTAGGTGGTTTGTCAAAGGTGACACAGATAATAAATGGCAGAGTCTAGATTTGAATCCAGGTAGCTTGGCTCCAGAATCAGTGCTCTTAACAATTGTATTGTCTGACATGATAACTTTTTGCATTTTGAAAAGATCACTGTAGCTACAATTGAAAAATGAATTAGAGGATGACCAGAAACTTGAAGAGACCAGTTAAGAAACTACTAAAGTATTCCAAGAAAGGTAATTGTAATTGTAGCTTGGTGTAGCGTGATGATAGGGAAAATGCAGAGAAGTAGGTGGTTTACTATTATACAAAGTGAGTGTGTCCTGGGTGAATAAATGAAAAATTAGCGGAAAAGTGAGTCTGAAACACATGTATAAATATGGCAATATGCTGCCTTACTATATGTTTTTTATAAGCAATAATTGCTGAATTATCTGTTGGAGTAAAAATTGTGAGGCAGATAAAACCCGTTTAGATTTACTTATGTTACTATCAACCAAGATTTGTATCTTAAAAATGTGAAAAGATGTTAATCTACAAAATAATAGGTTGTATGTATTCATTCTGTAAACTTCTTGGTGTACTTGAAGCTATAAAGCTCTTCCCGTTCTTATTAGACCTTTAAGTACTCTTTTTTTTTTTTTTTTTCCTGCGGTACTCGGGCCTCTCACTGTTGTGGCCTCTCCCGTTGCAGAGCACAGGCTCCGGATGCGCAGGCTCAGCGGCCATGGCTCACGGGCCCAGCCGCTCTGCGGCACATGGGGTCTTCCCGGACCGGGGCACGAACCCGTGTCCCCTGCATCGGCAGGCGGACTCCCAACCACTGCACCATCAGGGAAGCCCTAAGTACTCTTTAAAAAAAAAAAATTATTTAGTTTGGCTGCGTTGGGTCTTAGTTGCTGTGCGTGCAGGCTTTCTCTAGTTGCAGCGAGTGGGGGCTGCTCTTCGTTGCGGTGTGCAGGCTTCTCATTTCAGTGGCTTCTCTTGTTGTGGAGCACGGACTCTAGGTGCGTAGGCTTTAGTAGTTGTAGCTCGCGGGCTCTAGAGCACAGGCTCAGTAGTTGTGGCGCAAGGGCTTACTTGCTCCGCGGCATGTGGGATCTTCCCAGCCCAGGGCTCGAACCTGTGTCCCCTGCATTGGCAGGCGGACTCTCAACCACTGCGCCACCAGGGAAGCCCGGCAGGCGGATTCTTAATCACTGTGCTGCCAGGGAAGTCCTAAACCTTTAAATACTCTTAACACAAAAATAAATTACAGTACAAAGCTATTATTGCTTCTAAGATATGGGAGTAAAGGAAAAATGATCTAAATGTAAATATAAGTGAATTTAAAGGAAGAGATAACTCATTGTAAAATTGAGAATCATAGGCTTCCTGAGCAGTAAAGGCAGATGGGCAGAAAAGAAATACTTTGGTCTAGTTTGAAAAATCCATATTTCTGTTTCAGACATCCATATACACCCATATCCTGCATTAATGCATTTTGTGGTTAAAACATTTTTATCCCAGAAAGCTGGAAGGTGTAATAAGACATTAACATCTATTTTTAATATTCTACCTTTTGTTTCTTTATTCTAATCCTTTCTATAATTCTAAGTACCATATAGACACAGACTTCCTAATTATTTCTGAGAAACTTTATTTTTTAAAATGCCTATCTGTAACACACTCAAATTCACTTTGGTTCTAGAATAAGCAAAGTAAATGAATTAAGAATCCTTTGATTTAAGGATAAGCAGGGAAGAGATAGATGGGGGATATAAAATAGAATCTGAGGGAAGGGGACGGTGGCATCAGTCTAACAAGGATGTGAAGGCTGAGTATAGTCAGGAAGAGATCTAGGTGGGGAGTAGTGGCAGTAACAGAGGGAGATTGGTTACGTATTAGGGATTATTTAAATGAGTAAATAAATATATTAAGGATAAAGGGAGCCAGGTTTTTCACTTTGCAGAAGGGAATTACAAATATTGAAAGGGAGTTGGTGGTGTTAGATTGGAATTGGAGGTAATTGGCGTGAACTCAAGGTTTTCAATATACTAAATAGATAAAGAGGTAAATGTGTGTATATGTCTGTATCTGTCTACCTATGTGTATGTGTGTGTACATGTATTCAAGGTCTGTTCATTGAGAGGGCCTTGGAGTAGTGGTACACCTATAGCAATCAATGAAATTCAACTCTTGGCTTCTGAATATCTTTTTCCACTAAAAGGAACCAGAGTTCCTTGGAGAAATAGCTCTTTCCAGGGCTGGGACAGGGAAGGTAAAAGACGAGCCTGAAGTATCTTGTGTTAGAAAGTGAGGAAGTGTTCAAAGAACGGTGAGGATATGTTAAAAACAGATGTCAGGGCTTCCCTGGTGGCGCAGTGGTTGAGAGTCCGCCTGCCAATGCAGGGGACACGGGTTCGTGCCCCGGTCCGGGAAGATCCCACATGCCGCAGAGCGGCTGGGCCCGTGAGCCATGGCCACTGAGCCTGCGCATCCGGAGCCTGTGCTCTGCAACGGGAGAGGCCACAACAGTGAGAGGCCCGCATACTGCAAAAACAAAAAACAAAAAAACAGATGTCAGCTTAAAGGGGCTCCCACTGACCAAATATGGGACAATTTGAACATCAAAATAAATAATGATGGTTATGAATGATAGTCCATGGAGTAAAATAGGAACCCATGAGTTCATGCTGATATAAATAAATAAATGAATAAATTGGAAGTTTGATGAGGAGAAAATATTTCATAGTTTCAAAGTTAATTGCAAAGGTAAAAAATAACTTTATACAGGAAAGCCCTGGCATTTATCCTCTTAATCAAGTGATCAGTTAGCATCACAAGTAATGGGACTAATTAAAGTCATTTGCCACCTGATTGGATGCAATGAGAAGGATACTCCATCATTTCCAGCCAAAGATGCATAATTTGAATGATAGGGAAAGATTAGATAAACTCAAATCAATGGTCATTCAATAAAATAACTGGCTCAGAACCTTCAAAAGTGTCAAAGTCATGAAAGATAAGGGAAGACTGAGGAACTGTTGTAGATAGAAGGAGACTAAAGGAACGTGACAATAATTGTAACATCGTTCTAGACTTGATCCTATTGTTGTAAAGGACATAGTTGGACCAGTGGAGAAAACTTGAATAGGGTCTGAGAGTTAGGTGGTAGTATTGTATCAGTGTTAATTTTCTGATTTTGATGGTTACATTTTTGTTATGTAGGAGAATGTTCTTGTTTGTAGAAAATACACAATAAAGCATTTGGGGGTGAGAAGAAGTAAGTGGGAAGTGTGAGAAGTAGAAACAGCAAGTACACAAAACAACTATTTGGAAGAATTGCTAAAAAAGGAAGTAGAGTAATGGAGCTATATGAGGGCTTGGAGTAAGGGACTTACTTGGTTTTTGTCTTTTTTTTTTTTTTAATGTGGATGATGTTACAGGATATATGTTTGGGAATGAGAAAGATGTAGAGGAAAGAGAAAATGATGATACAGGAGAGGGTATAATTTCAGAAGCAGTGTACTTAAGAAATGGTATGGGATCAGTGCACAAATGAAAGAATTGATCTTAGGAGCAGGGACCAGTGGAACAGAGAAGGCAGAGTACAGGCTGATAGTTTAATGATGCAAAGATGAGGTAATTATCTATAGTTATCTATAATTATATACCTATAATTATAGGTAATTATCAATTTTCCCAGTGAAAAAATGGAATCTAGATTAACAGCTGAGAATGAGGAAAGGAAGGATGGTACTGGAGGTTTCATGAGAAAGAAGTGGCAAATAGTCATTGTGAAGAGTAGGAGAGTGAACAGACCAGGAAAATATAATGGGATTGAAAGGTAACCTGAAGGCCCTCATGAGGTTTGTGATCAAAAATTTAAAGGTGACACCAAGCAGTACGAATGGCTGTTTTTCCTCCAGCAACATTTAGCTGACTGGATATGGTCATCTGGAGGAGCTAGATAACTGGATATTGTCTAGTTCCCAGGGTTGGGGTTTTATCAAAAGTACATCAAAGTGAGAGAAGGACAAAAGAGTTAAGGGTGCTTGCAAGGGAGTGATTATTATAAATGACTAAATGAGACTACTCACTACTGACCTCTCCCCCTTGATGTTATATCAGAATGGGGACTTATTTCTCATTGACTCACTTATTCTAAGACTCTCATGAAAAGAGGTAACTAGTTTGGCTCTTCCCAGCGGTTACTAACTAATCAGACTTCCTACAAAGTGCTAACTGTATTAAGGTTACTTTTATTCAGTTCATTATAGAATGCCTGGGAATCCAAATAATTATTTCCTCTGTTAAAAAACTGAGTAAAATTTAAAGATCTTGCTGGCTTTATTCAACGATTCATGAATCAGGCAGCATTCAGCCTAGAAGATAGAAAGGAGCTCCAAGGAGCTGTACAAAATGAGACTTTTATAGGTAGAAGGGAACGGGAAAAAGTAAGTTATACTAGGCAAAAAAGTGGATTGGTTATTGCAAAGTTACTTTCCTTAGGTGATGTCAGGGGTCTGTCAAGCAGATTATATAACTTGTGCTGATCAGGCAGTTCCTGATTGACTGGTTTAAGATTCCATTTCTGGGATAGTCTGAAACTGTAAGTGAAGTCTTGGTTTGGTGACTTGGGGCCTAGCATAAGGAACTCCGTTTTGAGCTTGTTGTCTTGTTTTTAACACCCTCCCCTCTCATCTCTTTTATCTTGAGGCAGAAACATTAAATAGTACCTCTGGATGTCTTACAGTTTTGAAATTGTTTAATTCTAAGATTCTGTTTGCTCGTACCAAAAATATTCATCATGGAGGTCAAGTGTCTCCCTCACTAATGGTTCTCAACATTCAGTGCTCATTTCCAGTTCCAAGTTTTGGCTGCTATCATTCCTCTTTAGCATCTTACCCAGAATCTCATCACCCCCATTTTCATCCTTTAAAAAGTCTAACTTAAAACTTTTGGCTTCATCTTGATTATGTATGTGTCTTTTACATCTGTGAGGGCTCATAGAAGGCACAACTGCTTCTCTTACCTTCTCTTCCCACACAGGTCAGTTCTTCAGAGCATTCCTGTTCTTTTAAGTAGTTTAAAATAATGTCTGGGCTTTCAGTCTCTTCTAGAAGAAGGGTAGATTAGGGTTTTCCCACCATGGCTCCATAGACATTTGGGTTGGCTATTTCTTTGTTGAAGTGGAGGGGGAGCTGTGTATTCTAAGAGGTTTAGCAGCATCTTTGGCCTCTGTCCACTAGATACTAGTAACAGTTCCCCCTCTCTCCTCTCCCGGTTGAGACATCCAAAAATGTCTCCAGGCATTGCCAAATGTCCCTTGGGTGGGGAGGGGTCAAAATTGACCCCGGTTGAGAATTGTACTGTAGATTGATTGTTTTTTAACTAGTAAAAATTGTGTATCTATCAAGTCTGGCATATATCTACCTGTATATAAACAGATTGGTCTTCAAATCTTAATGAAAATTTGCATACAAGCTTAATTTTTATGAATTTAAGTCATTTTAAGTGAACTGGATGAATATACCTCTAATATGATAGCAGGCCCAGATAGATTTTTACTGACTTGAAATGAGTGAAGACAATGTATTCTCAAGGAAATCTGCTAGGAGTTCCTTCTTAAAGCATTAAACCTGCCCATTTAGTTTTTGTAATTAAAAAAAATCTGAATTTCTTCAAAGAAAGTGTATACATACGCATATGTAATGACTGAGCAATAGTCTTTCTTAACTACCCTGAATGAATCTTTTTCTGTGCTCAGTTAAAGCCACAAGATTGGTCAGCATCTAATACTAACATATTTGCTATTAGGAGATGAAGTTTCTCTGTAGTTTCTGTACTTTTATAGCTTCTATATTATACCTTGACATTAGCAAGAACAGAAGTAGGAGTCAGAAAAACAACTTGATTTGCTTATAATTAAAAAATTTGACAATATTTTTTCAAATATTTGATAATATTCAAATACTAGTCTACAAATAGAAACTATTCTGGTTTTACAAAGACATGAAAATAAAAAAATCTGATATTTAGCTACAAAAAAATGAAAATCACTGGATGATTTAATTTATAATCTGTATCTATAGTTTCTAGGAAAGACAATCATTTTTCCTAAAAAATCTATACCATGGAACAACACAAATCTCCTTTGGAAAATTGAAAGTCAAAAGGTTCTCAGATTAGTCAATGCTTTGCATTTTGGCATGCAGAACTTGTACAGATGTTCAAAGCCATGGCAGCTTGCATTTCCTACTATTAATTTTGTCTGGTAGCATGTTTAAGTTGACTTAGAGTTGGGGTACATGCCATCTTTTAAAAAAAGAATCTTTCAAAGTTTGTTTAAAATAAGATCAGGATTTTTGATGTATTGAAAGTTTGACACTTGTTTGTTACATCATTGAATATGTTATATGTTCATGAGAATTAAAAAAATTCTTATTCAGGTAAAAAAAAGTCTAAAGGTTCTGTAAAACTACAGTCAGTATTGATCGTTCCAAATTAGTGAAAGTAACTAACATATTGAACACTTACATACATGTATGGTTTACACATGTTCATTTACTTTTCATAAAAAACCCTACAAGGTAGGTTATTATTATTATCCCTTACTTTACAGATGAGTAAAGTTAGCCACAGAGATTAAGTAGTTTGAGAAAGATCCAAGAGTCAGTAAGAGGTGGGATTGGAATTCAGATTCAGATGGTCTGGCTTCAGGATCTGAACTCTAGACTACTCTGCTATTTTGTCTCCTGCAGACACTGCTGGTGGCAAATGTTCAATCCTGGATTAACCTTCATCTGCCAGCCAGATCTCCCCAAATAAACAGGTATATATAACCTGAAAAATACACATTACTATAGATACCAGCTGAACAAAATATTTGGAAAGTAAATCTGCTATAAAAACTTAATGTTAACTGTGTTTCAGAGTCAAATATTAGGGACTTAAAATCATAGACAATACTGTTTTCTTCTACAACTTTTGATAACTGAGAAAGAGCTGTGTGTATTACTTACTTTTGTTCTGAATGTTTCTTTCAACAAGGGCAAGGTTCCTATGCTGAAATCATGAGTGTGACATATTAACCTATCACCCTATCCTATTTTTAATTGTGTACATTTCCCAGAACCTCAAAATCATTTCTAGGCATGGAAGAAAAATAGTTGTTTTTTTTTTTTTGCGGTACGCGGGCCTCTCACTGTTGTGGCCTCTCCCATTGTGGAGCACAGGCTCCGGACGCGCAGGCTCAGTGGCCATGGCTCACGGGCCCAGCCGCTCCGCGGTACTTGGGATCTTCCTGGACCGGGGCACGAACCCGTGTCCCCTGCATCGGCAGGTGAACTCTCAACCACTGCGCCACCAGGGAAGCCCCCCAAAAAATAGAGTTTTAAAAAATGTTTAAAAGTAAAAATTGACTTTATTCAACACATTTTTATTGAGCATTTACTATGCACAAACACTGTGTCAATAATTTCTTAGCTAATCCTTATAGAGCTTTAAAATCACAGGGCTTAAAATAAATCGCATTCTCCAGACCTGGGACTTACTGCAATAGTCAGTAACTCATGTAAGTAACAACACTCTATATATCATGGTGGTTCCAGTTAAAAACCTAGGTTTTTGCCTTAGTTTATTCCCAATATCTTGCTTGTGTTTAGTATTTTAATCCCCCTGGAGAACTGGCCTTACTACCCTTTCCTAGTCCCTGCCAACATTCAAGCTCCTGGCATCCTGCTGTTCTTAGTAGACCTCACTCCTTGAAGTGAGATGTACTGTTCTTAGTAAATCTGCCAGATAAACAGGTACCTGAGTCCCAAGCACCACTCCACTTGATTTCTCAAAAGGATTTCTGTCTGGAACTTTTGTTGCCCCGATGGACTAGATTGGGCATTCCTGTTACCAAGAATGCCTAAATCATACTTAAGTTTATATATACTGTGGACCAATGTCCCCAAACCCAACTATAGCTCAAAATTCCTGGACACCTTACCCCAGAGATTGATTCAGTAGGTCTGGGATGAGGCCCAAAATTCATTACCTTTAAAGCACCCTAGGTACTTCTTATTTGAGGATCAGTGTTAGGGAATCTTTGCTTTGGACTGTTGATTCTTAAATGCTGGTCCCATAACAAATGTTTCACTAATATTGCAAAAAATGAGAAAAATAAGTACTACATGGTGATTAAAAAAGTAAGCTATTAATCATAGTAATTTAAAGGACTGTCTTATTCTGAGATTATATCTTCTCTTGGGGGTTATTAAATTGTTTCTTTTATAAAATGATGGAGAGTAGAGGCACTAATTGATGTATTTTATTTGTTAAAGTAAACATGTTAAAACAGACACAAGGTTGACAATCTTTTGTCAGTCTCCAAAATCTAATATGAAATTATACTGGTCCATGAAATTCAAAAGTTCAGGAACCCCTTGCCTTACTTAGACTACTCAACTGCCTGGTCAAGTAAGACACCCAGGCAGTTTCCCCAAGGGCCAATTTCGCCAGTTTCACTTGGCTGTTCACTCTTCATGCTTTCCACCCCAGATAGCCTGAGAATTATGCCCTATACTTTGTAACCTGGACACTTGGTTAAGTGTCTCTACTTTGGGGCATTCAAGTCTTCCAACTGTGGGAACTTCATGTTAAAAAATTAATGTATACAGGTCATTAGTTTTTTATTGATAACAATGGTAAACATTAGACTGTAAGTCAAATGAATATATGGTAAGTTTAAAAAGCAGTAATAGATAACCAACAAGGACCTACTGTAAAAAAACAATAACAAAAAACTACTACTGTAAAAACAACAAAACTACCTACTGTAAAAACAACAATAACAAAAAAAAGCAGTAAGAAGGCAATCAACTATATTCATAGAAAAGTGAGAGCCCCTCAATACTTTTCATAGGTTTAACTGTTATCAAGGATTACAGCATTATGTTTAGGGCCCAAATCCATGCTGCGATTTAGATATTGCATCTTTCAGCTTTTATTTTAGCAATTTTATGAAAGAGAATATGCTTTTTCCAAGCCAGGTAGACACAAATATTACACAGAATTTAGCCATTCAGAAGTTCCTGGGGAGTGCTGAGATTTATGTAGCTATTTCCAAAAATCTCAGAAGTAATATTTCTTCTAATGGGGAGTTTAATTTTGGCTCAGGTTTTCTTTAATTCATGCAGTCACGATGACAGGAAAGGTGCTTGGTGATTCAGATAAATCCTGAGGTTTGCTTTCCAAAAGGCAGCCGTTGATTCATACATCAAAATTTGTAACTTTCCTAAATCTTTTTATTTTTCCTCCAGGGCACTGCAGTTCTTCACAGTTTATGATTTTACTGAACTCAGGACAGTTTACCAAGGAGAAATGAGTAAACCTCTAGTAGCCACTTGCTCCATGCACCAGCCTGAGTTTAAATACCTTGGACAAATCAATAACGCTTTTGTCTTTTTCCTGAAATGTCAAATGGAAAGACACTCTGTACCCCTCATAAATTACTTAACCTCTGAGAACTCATTTCTCTCTATATAAAATAAGGATAATACCACCAATGTCACAGAGTTGTGGGTGGAAGGTTAAATGAGATAATGCATATAAGATTCCTCCACACTTTGGGCACTGGAGTGTACTTCCCTTCAGGTGTCTTTATACTTTCTTACTGATGACCCTAGGGGCACTTTACAAGCTGGGTCTCTCAGGGCCTTTAAATTCTAAAACCTGCTAATTTAAGGAAGCAGCTTATTAAATCTCTTCAACAAGTTTCCACATAATAAAGTTTCCAGACTGTATTTCAAATCTTCCAATTAGCAAAAAAAAAAATCTTCCAATTAGCACAAGAGCAAATAATGCTTGTGAAAAAAATCTTTTTTTTTAAATCCATAATCTTGATCACTTCTTCCAGTGCATGATATTATTAATCTTACTTGTGTTACCATGGAAACCCTTCAGGTAAATGCTGCAGTGGAAGAGGTGCATAACTAACAAAGAGCTGAAACTTCCCTCCTTTTGTTGTAGGTGTCCCACTATATTGTGAAACAGACTTCTTAATTTCTTTATAAGCAGTTAGGCCTCAGAGGTCAGTGTTGCCCTTTTTTTTTATTCTTTTGGCTAAAAAATCTCAGGGAGCCATTTGTTGGGTACTACTCCCTGAATATTTTACTGAAAACATACTTCAGACCCAGTCTATCAATAGTCATTTGGCATTAACGCCATCAGAAAGGAAAACAGTATTGATACTCGAAATGTTTAAGAATATTTAAGAGGGAAAATTAAGGAAACTAAGCCCATTAATTGGGGGATAAAATAACAGTAGTCCAAAATTTTAACCAATTTATGAGTCACACTTATAAGCATGTAATTAATTTAATTCCTATGCTAAAATGAAGGCATAGTAAAATTCAAGAGAAATTGAGGTTCAAAGAGACAATAGTTCTTTTTTTAATTTTTATTGAGGCAGCATTGATTTATAACATGTTTCATGTGTATAACACTATATTTCTACATTTGTATACCATGCATTGTGCTCACCACCCAAACCTTATTTTCCATTGTCACCATTCAGTTGACCCACTTTATCCTTTTCACCCTCCCCCCTTCCCCTCTGGTAACCACTACTCTGTTCTCTGTATCTACATTTTTTTTTAAATATTTATTTTATTTTTTGGCTGCGTTGGGTCTTAGTTGCAGTACACAGGATCTTTGTTGCAGCACGTGGGCTTCTCTCTAGTTGTGGCGTGCTGGTTTTCTCTCTCTAGTTGTGGCACGTGGGCTCCAGAGCGTGTGGGCTTTGTAGCTTGTGGCACGCAGCCTCTCTAGATGAGGTGCGCGGGCTCAGTAGTTATGGCTCATGGGCTTAGTTGCCCCGCGGCATGTGGAATCTTAGTTCCCTGACCAGGGATTGAACGAACGTCCCCTGCATTGGAAGGCAGGTTCTTTACCACTGGACCACCCGGAAAGTCCCTCTACATATTTAATTTGTTTGGTTTGTTCCTTTATTTTGTTTTTGTTTGTTTATTAGTTTTTTATATTTCACAGATGAGTGAAATCTTATAGTATTTGTCGTTCTCTGTCTGACTTATTTCACTTAGCATAGTACCTCTAGATCCATCCATGTTGTTCCAGATGGCAAGATTTCATCTTTTTTTATGGTTGAGTAGTATTCCATTGTATGTATATACCACATCTGCTTTATCTGTTCATCCATTGATGGGCAGTTAGGTTGTTTCCATATCTTGGCTGTTGTAAATAATGCTGCAGTGAACAACATGGGGGTGCAGATATCTTTTCGGATTAGTGTTTTTATATTCTTTGGATAAATACCCAGAGTGGGATAGCTGGAACATATGGTAGCTCTGTTCTTAATTTTTTTTTTTTTCTGTGTAGTTCTGACTCTAGAACATACTTCATTTTTAAGCACTTTTTTTTTAAAAACATCTTTATTGGAGTATAATTGCTTTACAACGTTGTGTTAGTTTCTCTGTTCTTAATTTTTTGAGACATCTCCATACTGTGTCTTCCATAGTGGCTACACCAGTTTACGTTCATGAGGGTTGTCTTTTCTCTGTATCCTCACCAACACCTGTTATTTGTCTTTTTGTTAATAGTCGTTGTGACAGGGCTGAGATAATATTTCATAGTGTTTTTTTTTTCTCATTGTGGTTTTTATTTGCATTTCCCTAATCATTAATGATATTGAACATCGTTTTATGTGCCTGTTGGCAATCTGTATGTCTTCTTTGGAAAAATGTCTATTTAGCTCCTCTGCCCATTTTTTAATCAGGTTGTTTGTATTTTTGTTGTTTAGTGTATAAGGTCTTTATATATTTGGATATTAACCCCTTAATTGGATATATCATTTGCAAATATCTTCTCCCATTCTGTAGGTTTTTTGCTTTTATTGATAGTTTCCTTTGCTGTGCAGAAACTTTTTAGTTTGATATAATCCCATTTGTTTATTTTTGCTTTTGTTTCCCTTGCCTGAGGAGACATATATAGAAAGATACTGCTTAGACTGATGTCAAAGGGCATATTGCGTATGCTTTCTTCTAGAAATTTTATGGTTTCAGGTCTTAGGTTCAAGTCTTTAATCCATTTTGAGTTAATTTTTGTGTCTGGTGTGAGGTAGTGGTCTAGTTTCATTTTTTTGCATGTGGTTGTTCAGTTTTCCCAACACCATTTATTGAAGAGACTATCCTTTCTCCATTGTATGTTCTTTGCTCTTTTGTCGTACATTTATTGCTGTTACATGTGTGGGTTTATTGCTGGGCTGTCAGTTCTAGTCCATTGATCTATGTATTTGTTTTTCTGGCAGTACCATGCTGTTTTGATTACTGTGGCTTTGTAGTATAGTTTGAAAGCAGGTATGATACCTCCAACTTTGTTCTTTTTTCTTAGGATTGCTTTTGCTATTCAGGGTCTTTTGTGGTTTCACATAAATTTTAGAATGCTTTGTTCTATTTCTGTGAAAAAATACCTTAAGATTTTGATAGGGGTTGCACTGAATCTGTAGACTTGCTTTAGATAATAACATTTGACAATATTAATTCTTCCAACCCATGAGCACAGACTGTTTTTCCATTTATTTGTGTTTTCTTCAATTTCTTTTAATAGTGTCTTATAGTTTTTTAGTGTACAGGTTTTTCATCTCCTTTGTTAAATTTATTCCTATGTATTTTATTCTTTTTGTTGAGGATTGTATTCTTAATTTCTCTTTCTGGTGGCTTATTGTTAGCATATAGAAATACAACACATTTTTGTATATTGATTTTGTATCCTGTATGTTTATTGTATTCATTTATTATTTCTAATAGTTTTTTGTGTGTGTGTGTGGAGTTTTTAGGGTTTTCTATATATAAAACCATGTTATCTGCACATAGTAACACTTTTACTTCATCCTTTCCAATTGGAGGCCTTTTATTTATTTTATCTTACTTAATTGCTCTGGCTAGGACTTCCAATACTGTGTTGAATGGGAGTGGTGAGAGTGGGCATCGTTGTCTTGTTCCTGTTCTTAGAGGGATAACTTGGTTTTTTTTTTTTACCATTGAGTATGATGTTACCTGTACCTTTGTCATATATGGCCTTTATTATGTTGAGGTACATCCCTTCTTACCCACTTTTTTCTTTTTATAAGTTTTTAAAAAAATTACTTATGGCTGCGTTGGGTCTTCATTGCTGTATGCGGGCTTTCTCTAGTTGCAGCGAGTGGGTGCTGCGCTTCTTTGTGGTGCACGGGCTTCTCATTGCAGTGGCTTCTTTTGTTGCAGAGTATGGGCTCTGGGTGTGTGAGCTTCAGTAGTTGTGGCACATGGGTTCAGTAGTTGTGGCTTGCGGGCTCTAGAGTGCAGGCTCAGTACTTGTGGTGCATAGGCTTAGTTGCTCCGTGGCATGTGGGATCTTCCCTGAGTGGGGCTTGATCCCGTGTCGCCTGCATTGGCAGGTGGATTCTTAACCACCAGGGAAGTCCCCTTTCTTACCCACTTTATTGAGAGTTTTTATCATAAACGGGTGTTGCATCTTGTCAGATGCCTTTTCTGCATCTATTGAGATGCTCATATGACTTTTGTCTTTCCTTTTGTTAATGTGGCATACATATCGTGTTGATTGATTTGTGCATATTGAGTCATCCTTGTGTCCCTGGAATAAATCCCACTTGGTCATGGTGTATGGGCCTTTTAACATATTGTTGAATTCAGTTTGCTAATATTTTATTCAGGATTTTTGCATTCATGTTCATAGGGATATTGGCCTGTAATTTTCTGGTAGCATCGTTATCTAATTTTGGTATCATGGTAATGCTAGCCTCATTAAATGAGTTTAGAAGTGTTTCCTTCTCTTTAATTTTTTGGAATAGTTTGAGATGGTTGAGTATTAGATCTTCTTAGAATGTTTGATAGAATTCATCTGTGAAGCTGTTTTTTGGTCCTGGACTGTTTTTTGCGGGGAGCTTTTTGATTACTGTTTCAACCTCTGTATTAGTGATTGGTCTATTCAGATTTTCTATTCCTGTCACTCTTGGAAGGTTGTATGATTCTAGGGATTTGTTAATTTCTTCTAGATTGTCTAACTTGTGGGCGTCAGATTTTACTTCTGAGCTGGAAATACAGCAAAAAGTAACAGACTGCTGTCCATTTATAATAATACCTTTGTATTACATTTTTACAAATACAATTCTAATAGTCTCCTTTAAAAACTTACTTCATAGTTATAATATTTGTAAGTAATCTTTATGCAGTACAAGGTTTACTCCAGTGCTGTTTTAGTAGTGAAAAAGAATCAGTCTTAACATGAATTTCTTTTAAAAAGTCTGAAATTATGTATTCATGCAAAGTACTACACACAGTATTGGAAATGAAAGCTAGTAACAGCTACCCTACCTGCTCACAAGCTAGTTTTTGAGGTTGAAATAAAAATCACATAGAACTGATATGAAAAGAACAAAGTTGGCCATGTAAAATTAAAATAGTGTTATTAATAGTGCCTAATTTATGTTAATGTGCAAGCGAATTCACTTACTTGACCATTTCCCTTTACTCAGTGCCTCTCATCAATGTTATAATTACATTACATATAAGAAAGAATAAAGAACAGCTGTTATGTACATATTTTCTGAATATTCTTGCTTTTGCAGCTTAGATACTCTTCTGATTAGATTACTGTGGAATATTTTACTATCATATAAAAATCTGCTTTAATACTAACATTAGCTATTATATAACTTCTTAATTCTAAATATTAAGATTTTCCAGTACTACTTATGAAAATAAACCGTAAAATTTCTTTCTGGGCCAGTTCAGCTTCTTCCAAAATATAATAGAGCATATATAGGTATAACTATATTGTGTCAGTATTTAGACCATAGTTATGCTAAGAGTAGCATGAGGTCACTCTTTGGAGTTATTGCCATGAATATGCCAACAACTAAGTATCTCTTTAGGTTAGATTAAAGCCAGGAAGTCCATTTGCTCTGTAAATAATAAATACAGTCTGAGAGCATTTACTTAACTAAGTGTACTGATTTGAAGGAGCAAAACAACTAAGTGTACTTAGTTGAAGGAGCAAATCAGGAAAAAGTAATTAAGACATTTGTATCTTTGATTCAGCTCTGTTACTCAGCTCTGTTACCTTGGGCAAATAGTTTAATCTCTAGGCTTCAGTTTCCTCATCTGTAAATAAAGAGTCTGATCTTTGAAGTTCCTTCTGGCCAGAGGGACCTATGATTAGATTTCACACTTACATTGCATTCCTGGGGTAGGTTAAGAGTCTCAAACAGAGGAAAGGGAAAGAGACTAGAGTAAAAAGGAAAATGAGCCTGAGGGAAAGAAAGCCAAGAAATCAAAGAGAGAAAATGAAAAGGGATGGTTAGCACTGTTCTAGAGATTTTCATGTTAAAAATACGAATGCATGTACGTAAAGACTGTCTCTACTCTTTTTTTTTTCAAATTGGGTTTTGATTTTTATTTTTAAAATTTTATTGAAGTATAGCTAATTTACAATGTGTTAATTTCTGTGGTATAGCAAAGTGATATATATATATATATATTCTTTTCCATATGGTTTATCTCAGGATATAGAATATAGTTCCATGTGCTGTACAGTAGGACCTTGTTGTTTATCCATCCTATATATTGAATGTTATAATTTGCAAGACTGTGTCTGCTCTTGACTCTCCGTTTTGCTAATCATATTCTCTGGTCTCAGTACAAAGGCTAATATGTCAGCTGCATTATTGGTGTGAGGGCAGAGGAAAAGTGGCAGGAAGTGGTCCAGGATAGTAGGTAGCAGGGACAACAATGAAAGTAGATGACCAGAGAATCTGAGCCAGGCCAAAAGAGTATAACATAAAGAAAACTAGATTTAAAGTTGTTTATCCCAAGCTGTAGTCCCTGCTTTACTCTTAAGTAACCACTGAATTACCCTGGGCTCAAGTTTGAGATTTGGGAAGTAGTACTGAACATAGAGAGACTAATGTGAAACAGAAATGAAAATCTGTAGGATCCCCAAATTACAAAGAACTGTGAAATGAGAGGGACAGGTAGGAAGATGGATCATCAATATGGATGCCATTGTGTTATCAGAAATTGTATAATTAAACAAGGAAGATGTTAGATAATATACAGGTGTAAAGCTTGCGTCAGATCTTGCTTCACACAACAGATATGTTCTAATAGTATGTAAATTTATTTTGGATCAGTAAAATCAGTTGTGCTAAGAATGCATACTATTTTAAAGGACTCCTTACAGAGAACAATTATACAGTAATTTTTTATAAACCCAGCATTCTTTATTCAGTTTGCTTGAAGACATAAAACCTGTATGTTTGTCCAGGTTCAGATGTACAAATCTGACATTTGTTAACATCACTACTGTATTTAATATTATTCTGGGAGTACCAGCCAGTGAAATCAAAGAGAAATTGTGATTATTTGATTAATAACTCTT
The DNA here is from genome assembly GCF_949774975.1 of Lagenorhynchus albirostris. Taxonomy (NCBI): domain Eukaryota; kingdom Metazoa; phylum Chordata; class Mammalia; order Artiodactyla; family Delphinidae; genus Lagenorhynchus; species Lagenorhynchus albirostris. Next base: position 104,226,652 of record NC_083096.1, on the reverse strand, counting down.
CTTCCCACTAAGTATATTTTTACTCACATTGTAGCCCTAGTGCCAAGCTCAACACTCATTCAGTTGTTGAATTAAATGAATGAATAATAATAGCCACCAGTTCTAAGCACTGTGTTGAATGCTTTATTTACATTTCATTTAATGTTCTCACTTTAGAGTCATGTAATTACTCCAGTTTTACAGCTTTGGCTCAGAGATCAAGAACTAGTAGATGATACTGGGCTAGGTGGGAGATACAGAGAATTATAAAAAGATCCTACATATAGAACTTACAGTCTACTAAAAGCTGAATAAATGCTTTAAGTGAACATAGAAAACATTAACATACTATTTGTGCGTAGTTATTGCAGTGTTGATATTTGGTCTGATATGCCATGTGCTTTTTTCTTTTAATTTTTGGCTGCGCTGGGTCTTTGTTGTGGTGTGTAGGCTCTTCATTGTGGCGTGCGAGCTTCTCTAGTTGCAGTGCTTGGGCTCTCTAGTTGTGACGCGGGCTTAGCTGCCCTGTGGCATGTGGGATCTTAGTTCCCTGACCAAGGATCGAACCCATGTCCCCTGCATTGGAAGGCGGATTCTTAACCACTGGACCACCAGGGAAGTCCCCCATGTGCTATTTTAATGCACTGATGTAGCACTATTTTTGCTGGTATTAATGCAGTTTTCTTGGAATCATTTACATCTTGAGATGTTCCCAGCTAGTTACATACTCTACATTAGAATTTCAGATTGAGCAAGGGTCAACTCCATAATTTTCAAGAGGAAGAAGAAAATAATTGATAAAGCATAGCTCTGTGGCAAGAATAATTGTAATTTAATTCAAAGACTTTCTGAATAAGTAGAATATAAACATGAAAGCACTGAAAATGATATAGTAGCTGTTGGAACCTCCCATCTCTACATGAGGAAATTAAGGAGATAAAAACCAAACCAAAAATGCTTTTTTGAAGTAAAAGCTGTAGCTCCCAATCGGTAAAAAAGATTTTAGTCCCTTAAAAAAAACCAAAAAACTGTTAAAAAGATTTTCTTAAAAGTTATGCAGGTGAGACTATTTGAAGAATAAAGCATCAGAGGAAAATATGTAGTGTTAGCTTGTAGCTTTCTCCTCACTGCTCTCTTCACATAGAAAATGTATCAGCTAGAAAACTTTGCATAAGAATATGCACAATAAAAATGATGCTATTGGATCTTTCACTGAAAGGTTATGTTAAAAAAAGGTCAAATGAAATTTCATTTTCATGTTTTATAATTAATGGTCAGCAGTGTATATACTTCGTTCATTTTAGAATATTTTATTACTTATGCTAATTTATGTTAAAATAACCATGTATGTTTCACATTTTATAAATTTATGTTCGTAGTTGCCATTTTGTAATTAACTTTATATTTACAGAAATGTATTTATAATCTATATTTTAAATGCTTTAGTTTCACTTTTTTTTTAAAGGAGTTACTAGATTCCGAACACTTTAAAATACTGGGATTAAAACTGATGTTTTAATATTAAATGAAGTAAATGCCAAGATAAAGAAATACTGGTATTAAAATTAGTATTTTAGTATTAAATGAAATAAATACTGAAAATAAATACTTTTGTAGTAGAAACTGTACATATTCATTGCATACATTCTGCATGTATTGTATATTTTGCAATAAAAAAGAAAAATATAATTGAAAAAAGTACACTGCATAAACTATGCTTTATATTTGAGTATTCATAGAAAAGAGAACTCTAGTGAATTCAGTTATTTTAGAAGATATGGAATAAAAGTTTTAAAATTTTGTCACCTTTCTGAAAATATTGTATATCAAAGCTTTATATGTGACCTGTATTTTAGAAATTTGTAGCTTAAAAATAACCGTTCAAATGCGACTTATCCAAGAACCACATCACTTGCTTTTTATGTGCTCACAGTAAAACTATTTCAGAAATTAACCAGATTTTTTGTTCTAATGAGGTAGCTACTTTTTAAAAAAGGTGGCTACTTTTTAAAAAAGATTTCTCTATATTTAACTTAGAAGGGCATTTGCTAAGAGTAAGAAGAGTTCATGCTGTTGCATCTCACAGCGTTTTTTTGTTTTGTTTTTGTTATTTTTGTTTGTTTTTTAGTTACTAATCCATCTTGTTCAGTAGAATTTGTAGATTGGCAACACAGGATTTCTGTATCATAAAATTTGGTTAACAAGGATATAGAGAATTTGGACAATAGCATACCTATTTTTGGTAGCCAGTTCTGTTATTTCTTGGAAAATGAACAGTATAGACCTAGGTGATACTTTCCATTTTGATCGTGGCTGATTTTAACAGAAGTTTTGAAAATTACTTTCTTTTCTTTTTTTCTGCTTTTGAATATAGTTCCTTCTTCCTGGAATGCCTTCTTTTCCTGTTTCTAGGTGTCCATATCCTACCTGTTTTCCAGGACCCAGTTTAAAATTCATCTGTTTGCCCATAGCTAACATCATACTCAGTGGTGAAAGATTGAAAGTTTTCCCTCTAAGAACAGGAACAACACAAAGATACCTGCTTTCATTACTTCTATTCAGCGTAGTATTGGGAGTTTGAGCCAGAGCAGTTATTCAAGAAAGGAAATAAAAGATATCCAGATCTGATCAGAATAAGTAAAATTATCTCTGTTCACACATTACATGATCTTATATGTAAGAATCACTAAATATTGCACAAAAAACTTTTAGAACTAATATAAACAAATTCATCAAAATTATAGGGTACAGAATCAGCACTCCCAGAGCAGTTCGGTTTCTACACACTAACAATGAACAATTTGAAAGGAAATTAAGAAAACAATTCCATTTATAATAGCATCAAGAAGAATAAAATACCTAGGAATAAATAACCAAGGAGGTGGAAGAGTTATCCACCGAAAACAATAAAACATTGCTGAAAGAAATTAAACAAGACACAAATAAATAAAAGATGTCCCTGTATGTAGACTGGAAGACTTAATATTGTTAAGATGTCCATACTATCCAAAGCATTTTACAGATTCAATGCAATCTCTGTCAAAATCCCCATGAAATTTTTTGCAGAATAGAAAAATCAATTCTAAAATTCATATGAGTTCTCAAGGGACACCAAATAGCCAAAATAATCTTGAAAAAGAACATAGTCGAAGATTTCACATTTACTGATTTTAAGGCTTATTACAAAGCTACAGTATGGTACTGGAATACAGACATAAAGACTGATGGAATGGAATAGAAAGTCCAGAATAAACCCTCACATGCATGGTCAAATTATTTTCAACAAAGGTGCCAACTCCATTCAGTGGGACCTTTTCAGCTGGGAAAACTGGATATCCACATACAAAAGAATACAGCATGTACAAAAATTAACTCAGAATGAACATGAATCAAGATCTAAATGTAATAGAAGCTAAAATTCTTAAAGTCTTAGAAGAAAACATGGGAAAGTTTCATGACATTAGATTTGGCAGTGATTTCTTGAATGTGATACCAAAAGCACAGATAACAAAAGAGAAAATAGATAAATTGGACTTCATAAAACTTTTGTGCTTTAAAGAACACTATCAACATAGTGAAAAGGCAACCCACAGAATGGGAGAAAATATTTGCAAATTATATATATGAATAGGGATTAATATCCAGAATATATAAGTAACTCTTTCAAGTCAACAACAACAGAAAAACCTAAACAACCCTATAAGAAGTGGGCAAAGCACTTGAATAGACATTTGTTCAAAGAAGATATACAATTGGCCAATAAGCACATGACAGGATATTCAGTGTTACTAATCATTAGGGAAATGAAAATCTAAACCACAGTGAGACATCACTTTACACCCATTCGGATGGCTGTATTTAAAAAATACAGAAAACGATTGTTGGCAAGAATGTGGAGAAATTGGAACCTTTGTGCACTGTGGATGGGAATATAAAATGTTCCAGCTGCTGGGGAAAAAACAATATGGTGGTTCCTCAAAAATTAACCATAGAATTACTGTATGATTCAGCAATTTCATTTGGTATAGACCCAAAAGAATTGAAAGCAGGGTCTTGAAGAGATATTTGTACATCTTTGTTCATAGCAACATTATTCACAATAGCTGGAAGGTAGAAGCAACACAAGTGTCTATTGACAGATGAAAAGATAAGCAAAATGGTACTATATACTTACAATAGAATATATTATTCAGCCTTAGAAAGGACATTGTGATTCGTGCTACCATTTGGAAGAACCTTGAGGACATTATGCTAAGTGAAATAACCCAGTCACGAAACACAAATATCTGTATGATTTCACTTATATGAGGGGCCCAGAGTAGTCAGAATCATAGGGATAGAAAGTATAGAATGATGGTTGCCAGGAGCTGAAGGGAGGGGAGAAGGGGGAGTTATTGTTTAATAGGTACAGAGTTTCAGTTTTGTAAGATGAAAAGAGTTCTGGAGATTGATAGTGGTGATGGTTGTACAACAGTGTGAATGTACTTAATGCCACTGAACTGTACACCTGAAATAGTTAAGATGATAAATTTTATGTTATGTATATGTTATTACAATTTTAAAATGATACTGAAGGGAATCAGTAAAACATCTTGAGTTTAAAATTTTTTTAAAAAAGAAGAATGTCTTGGGCATTTGTTGACCTAATCAACCTAACTAATCAAATGCAGTAACTGTATAACAACACTGTGTTTAGAAATGTCTTTTTTTCTTTGTGGCTTCATATTTGGAATTATATGTCCACTTAGTAACTATTTCTACTTTATAAAAGAGAAGATAACTTTGAATAGCAAGTTTAATTTTTTGATTTCAGAGCTTTAGCTTATTTTTAATGAATTAAAAGATAACTTTACACACATGCAAATAGAACTCCAGTCTTGACATCAAATTCTTTTTTTAAAGCATATTCAATAAAACCCTGCCATAATGTGACAAGTGAGATCCAAAAATTTTAATCACATAAAAAGTAGTGTAAGGTTTGTGAAAATGTACTGAACTAGTGAAAAATTGTACTGAACTGACTTTTCACTGAAGTGAGAAGGTTCCAAATGATCTTGTGTTCAGTCACTCTGTACCTTACTCTGAAGGACTTTAGCTTGCTGTTTCTTGAGAACGAGAGCAGGGCAGAGGACAGGAAACAAATTATATTCTAATTTGTATAACCTGTCTCTAGAGGCTTTGCTTTTATTCAGTGATTTTTATGTTTGTTAGCCTTACTAGAAACATGATGTAAAAGTATGCTTTTGATTTTCAGAGACAAGGGTTTTGTTCCCAGAGATTTAAATTTGTTGCATTTAAAGAAATTTCAGCTGTATTAATTTGGGTTCTCTGAGAAGCAACCTCCCAAATGGGATTTAACCTGCAAGAAATGCATGTGAGAGGAAATGGAGAGGGAGCCAAGTGAGACTGAGAGAGCCGTAAGACCAGGACGCAAGTCTGACCCTAAAGGAGGAAGAGGTGGGGGAAGGAAGGAAGATTGAGTAGAAGTATCTTAGGCTGCAGTGAAGTTCTAAGGAGAGTTTGACAAAGTTGTCAAGGAGTTCTTGAGCCAAATTCATCTGTTGGAAGAGTCCTTGGTCTCCGTCAACCAGATCTTTCTTTATGCCTTCATATGCCACATATGCCTTCTTCATTATGTGGAAACAGCTGGTGGTGGGAAGCCTGGCAGCTGGTGCCCTGGTCAGCTAGATCCCTGTGGTTAGAAATCTGAGAGCAATATTCTCATTACCACAGCACCATCTTTTATAAGTTATTTTTTATTCTTTGTGTGGAATCTATTATGACCTGCTAAATCATTGCCTTTAAAAGACATGGCTCTATTAATTAAGGACATTTGGTATTCATTTATAAACCGTACTTGGAGGAGAAGTTGAAGAATTGTAATATTTTTGTGTTGTCATATATATTATATATTTGTTTATATATTTGATGCTTATTGATTTAAATTATGAATGCAAAAGAGGGAGAGGTGCTCTATTTTCCCCTTCAAATCTCTAATACCTATTATATCCTTATTCTCAAGTAATGACCTTGCCTCCAATTTTACTGAAAAGGATAGAACTGATCACAAGAGAATTTTCCACAAGCTACTGCCACCAGGCTGCCTAAACCTGAGTCCATTTACTCTGCCTTCTCTCCTATTACTGCATGCTTTTAGCAAAGGTCTCTTCACTCATGCATGCATCTACCCTTACCTACTCAGTGCTCATTGCTCCAGTTCTTCTCTTTCTTCTATATTATCAGTTTTCCTTTCTTTGTATTATTTCCGTTAGCATATAATCATATTGTTTCTTCCATCTAAAATCCACCCACACTTAACCACACTTCTTTCTTTAGCTGTCATCCCATATCTCTTCTCTCCTTAAAAGCAGATTTCAAAGTATGACCAGTCAGCAAGGTTATTTCTTTTTCTTTTTTTCACCTTTCTTCAGTGGGGTGTGAAAGGGTTGATCAATAGTTGAATATAAAACTGGGGTTGAAATTTGACAAAGTGAAAGGGGGCAAGGACAGTGAGGCTCTTTGCAAGGAGTGATTATAATGGTGGCTTATGGAATCCAAGCTGTGAAGATGGAAATGAAGACAGGAGTGGGGTGAGGAATAGTAATAATGTGTCAGGATCAATGGATTGAGGTCTTTAGCGGGGAGTGAAAATTATAGGCCTTGGGGTACTAGAGATATTGAGTTGACAGGGCCAGCTGAGAATGAGATTCTTGAAATTTATTGGGAGGAGAGGGGTGTGGCTAATGACAATGGAGGATGACTATTGGAGTGAGTTCCTGAGGTAGCAGAGGAGAAAGTTTGTGGAGAGAAGTAAAAAATATGTAGAGGGATGTTGGAAGGATCACCTGGATAGATTTGAAGTCACTAAGAGCTTAATTTAAAATTTAATTTAAAAATTTAAGTAAAAATTAAAAGGTATCATGTGAATTTCTCAAATATATAAGTTTGTATCTTCTAAAAAAGAAAACAAAAACCACAAAATAAATCCAAATAATTAAGTTGATTTTTTAAAAACTAAGAATATTCATCATTTTACTTTGGGGGTAGATGTTGTTGACCCTCAATTGTAAATTGACTTGTCAGCACCATGAGACTTAAGCAAAAAGAAGAAATTTCCGCAGTCCCTTGTGAATCAAAGAATGAGAAAAGTCAGTTGTGCTAGATCTTAAAAATGTTTTTGGTAGTACTTTGGTGTTCAGAAGTGCTGGAGAAACTTTGGCAGAAAATTGGAGCCATAGAGTAAGCCCAAACTAGGACAGCAAAGTCATTATTCTGCTTTTTACTGAAGAAAGTTTTTTTAAACAGTTGTGACCCTTGGTGCTTTACTGAAAGCACTTTACTGGGACTTCATTTGGATGCAAGGCTGTGTCAAAGTAATTAGAGAAACAAGGATTGAATATTTAGTAGTGACTTCTAAAAAAATTACAATATTTTGTGATACATAAAATAGTTCTTTTTATTTAAACTACATTAAACATATCATTATATAGATAAAAGTAAGAAGATTGAGTAAATATAGAATTTATTACCACCCTTATTACTATTCAGTAGAATCTTGGAGCAACATATAATTCATTTGATTTATGCTGAATGGTGTGGACATTTAAGTTGGTGTTGATGCCAGCTTTAATTTAGTGTTTTCCTTTTGTTCCCAAATGAATAAGGTAAAATAACTTTAACCATTTTACAAAATTAAAAGACAGTGCCTGAAGGAAACAAGAGCTTTCTTGAGTTTAAATATGAAATGGTAACATTTAATCCCGGCCCACCTCTGATGGAGAGATACATTTCATAGAAGCTGTGGAAAGAATGAATGTTTTGGAAAAGGAAGTAAGGGGATGATTAAGGCAAGGAAATGGAAGAAGTTGGACTTGGCTATAGTAATCCAGAACAAATTCTAGAAATAAGAGCAGTGCTGAAAGTGGAAAGAATAGCGAAGTGAGGATAAGTTGCCTTTTTTGATGACTTAATATTCTTACTTATTTCTAATCCATAGGTGGTTTCAGAATAATGCTTAATTCTTTAGTTCGTCTTTCCCCAACATTTTCCATAGTCCAAAATATTTGCTGGCATGGAGCAGGGAGATGTGCGAAGGGATTGGAAGGTATTACCTTTGAAGGCCTAAAGCCTTAGGATTCTGATTCTTATTTTTTTATTTAAGAGCTTTGTACTTTATTTCGTGGTAGTAGAAGTCATTCCTCCATCTCCAGCCATCTTCTGTCATGCTTCCAAGTTGTTTTACTCATTCATGGTAAGACCACTAAAGAAACCCTGAACGACTTCTTATCAGGAATGTTGTAGAGTGGTTATGGCATTCAGTGTGTGTTTGTATTAGACAGTTTCTAACTTTGAGATTTTTAATTTGTTCCTTTTATTGTAGCTCCCCAGTGATCAAAAAGTTTTTTTCAGTCTTATATTTCACTCCTGGTGAAAGTAATGCATCATTTTAAATAACACTGTTTATAACAGTTATTCATTTGGATACTAAGAATGGCAGTGATTTAAAAACTGGCACTAAAAACTGGCAGTGATTTAAAAAGATTATCTAGTGCCATTCCATTTTGGTTGCTAGTCATCTATGAGTAAATCAGGTAAGCATTCTGGGCATCAGCTTCCATATTTATAAAATGAAGGGTCTGGGACCATTATTTACTAATAAACATTAATTACTATATACTTATTTATCAAATAATAGCATGTTGTAGTAGAAAGAAAATGAGATTGGAGTCAAAGGTTGATGTCCTTAATTTCAGAAACTTGGTTTTCTCATTTGTAAAATGCCTTATCAATAGAGTTTTGTAGGTGATATCTGGTAATATATGTGAAGACACTTTGTAAATTCAAAAGTATATATAAATAGAATGGTTATTCAATCAGGGAGTAAGTGCCTTATATGTGCTAGGCTGTGTGTTGAAGTTCACTTTGTTACCTTTTCTGGTTTTAACATTTATTAAGTCATCGAATTCCATAAAAATACTAAAATCATTATGAACAAATGAAGCTATTTGTTTTTCTGCTTTTTTATTTTTAATTCTTTAAAATTTTATTGAAGTATAGTTGATTTACAATGTTGTGTTTAATTTCTGCTGTACAGCAAAGTGGCTCAGTTATGCATATATATATTTTTCATATTCTTTTCCATTATGGTTTATCATAGGATATTGAATATAGTTCCCTATGCTATACAGTAGGATCTTGTTGTTTATCCATCCTATATATAGGATATATATATAGTTTGCATCTGCTAATTCCAGACTCCCCACCCTTCCCTCCTCCACCCCCCTCTCCCTTGGCAACCACAAGTCTGTTCTCTATATCTGTGAGTCTGTTTTTGTCTTATAGATATGTTGATTTGTGTCACATTTTAGATTCCACATATAAGTGATATCACATGGTATTTGTCTTTTTCTTTCTGATTTACTTCCTAGTATGATAATCTCTAGGTCCATCCATGTTGCTGCAAATGGCATTATTTCATTCTTTTTAATGGCTGAGTAGTATTCCATTGTGTATATATACCACATCTTCTTATCCATTCACCTGTTGATGGATGTTCAGTTTGCTTCCATGTCTTAGCTAATGTGAATAGTGCTGCTATGAACATAGGGGTGCATGTATCTTTTTGACTTATAGCTTTATCTGGATATATGCCCAGGAGTGGGATTGCTGGATCATATGGCAACTCTATTTTTAGTTTTTTGAGGAACCTGTGTACTATTTTCCATAGTGGCTGCACCAATTTACATTCCCACCAATAGTGTAGGAGGATTCCCTTTTCTCCACACCCTCTCCAGCATTTATTTGTAGACTTTTTAATGAAGGCCATTCCGACTGGTGTGAGGTGGTACCTCATTGTAGTTTTGATTTACATTTCTCTAATAATTAATGATGTTGAGCTAATTTTCATGTGCCTATTGGCCATCTGTATGTCTTCAGAGAAATGTCTGTTTAGGTCTTCTGCCCATTTTTCAATTGGGTTGTTTGTTTTTTGTTATTGAACTGTAGGAGCTGTATAGAGGGAACATATGTCAATGTAATAAAAACTATTTATGACAAACCCACAGCCAATATAATACTCAATGGTGAAAAGCTGAAAGCCTTCCTACTAAAATCTAGAACAAGATAAGGATGCCCACTTTCACTGCTTCTCTTAAACATAGTATTGGAAGTCCTAGCCACAGCAGTCAGACAAGAAAAAGAAATAAAAGGTACTCAAATTGATAGGGAAGAGGTAAAATTGTCATTATACAAAGATGACATGATACTGTATATAGAAAACCCTAAAGACTCCACACAAAAACTACTAGAACTGATAAATGAATTCAACCAGGTAGCAGGATACAAGGTTAACATACAGAAATCGGTTGCATTTCTTCACACTAACAATGAAATATCAGAAAAGGAATGTAAACAAACAATCCCTTTTAAAATCACATTAAAAAAATAAAATAAAATACTTAGGAATAAACTTCACCAAGGAAGTGAAAGACTTATATGCTGAGAACTACAAAACATTCATAAAGGAAATTGAAGATGACTCAAAGAAATGGAAAGATATCCCATGCTGTTGGATTGGAAGAATTAATATTGTTCAAATGGCTGTACTACCTAAAGCAATCTACAGATTTAATGCAATACCTATCAAAATACCCATGACATTTGTCACAGAACTAGAACAAATAATCCTAAATTTTATGGAACCATAAAAGACCCAGAATTGCCAAAGCAACCCTGAAGAAAAAGAACAAAGCTGGAAGCATGATCCTCCCAGACTTAATACTACAAAGCTACAGTAATCAGAACAGGAGGGATGGATTGGGAGTTTGGGATTGACATATTCACACTGCTATATTTAAAATAGATAACCAACAAGGACCTACTATATAGCACAGGGAACTCTGCTCAATATCTGTAATAACCTGAATGGGAAAAGAATTTGAAAAAGAGTAGCTACATGTATATGTATAACTGAGTGACTTTGCTGTACCCCTGAAACTAACACAACATTGTTAATCAACTATACTTAAGTATAAAATAAAAAGTAAAAAACAAACAAAAAGTGTGGTATTGGTACAAAAACAGACATTTGGATCAGTGGAACAGAATAGAGAGCCCAGAAATAAATCCACACACCTATGGACAATTAATCTTTGACAAAGGAGGGAAGACTATACAATGGGGAAAAGACAGTTCTCTTCAAGTTGGACAGCCACATGTAAATCAATGAAGCTAGAACACACCCTCACACCATACACAAAAATAAACTCAAAAACATTACTACCATGTACGTCTTAAAACAAGACACCATAAACTCCTAGAAGAGAACATAGGCAAAACATTTTCTGACATACATGGTTTGTAGCAGTGTTTTCTTAGGTCAGTCTCCCAAGGCAATAGAAATAAAAGCAAAAATAAACAAATGGGACCTAATGAAACTTATAAGCTTTTGCACATCAAAGGAAACCAGAAACAAAATGAAAAGACAGCCTACAGACTGGGAGAAAATATTTGCAAATGATGGGACCGACAAGGGCTTAATTTCCAAAATAAACAAATGATGCTATTTGAATGATTGTTTGGAAACTGGTATATAAAAATGAAAAGCAAACTTGTACTTTGTTATCGTACGTTGTGCCTTGGATTCAGAGTAATGAGACCAACTTTAGAGTGTTTCCCCCCTCCTTGGAATTTCAAAATTGGTCTGCTTTGAGTCCTGCTTAGAAAAATGTAAAATATCTAGTAAAGTTATAGAATTTAAAATGGACATTTGTTCACTGAATATTTTAACATTTCAAGCATGAATCTTGTTTGGATCTCTTACTATTTACTTTGCCTTTTTATTATTTATATGAATAGTGCTAAGTTAGTTTCTCTCCTCACTTCCTTTTAAGATATTAATCACTCTTGAATGTTTAGAGGTTGTCACACTTATGTTGTTTCTTAATGTATTGTAATTAAAACATCTAGTTGAAAACCCAGATATGTTGTTCAATGGGTTAAATAAAATTTATCTTAAAAAATGTTTCTTCTGTATTGAATGGTATGACATTAAATCTATATTTGACATAAAGTCTTATTTACAGTTTGTGGATTTACAATTTGAGGCAAAAAGTAATTTATAACAGGGCTATATAGTATGATAATATTTAAATTTTTCTATTTCAAAACTTGCATTTTTTAGAGGCACTTTTTTTTCAAGTCATATTTTCCCCCCAAATGTTTACAAAGCAGAGAACTTTGTTTCACTTGTATTCAAACATGTATATCTTGCTTTTATGCTGCCTTTTATTTATTTATTTTTAATTAATTAATTAATTTATTTTTGGCTGTGTTGGGTCTTCGTTGCTACACATGGGCTTTCTCTAGTTGCGGTGAGTGGGAGCTTCTCATTGTGGTGGCTTCTCTTGTTGCGGAGCATGGGCTCTAGATGCACGGGCTTCAGTAGTTGTGGCTCACGGGCTCTAGAGTGCAGGCTCAGTAGTTGTGGTGCGCGGGCTTAATTGCTCCGCAGCATGTGGGATCTTCCCGGACCGGAGATCAAACCTGTGTCCCCTGCATTGGCAGGTGGATTCTTAACCTCTGTGCCACCAGGGAAGTCCTATTCTACCTTTTAATGCTGATTGCTATGCTTTTAGTTGGCTTTTATTGCGGATCTGTTTACTTAAAAATATGTAAAGCTGTCAAATATAATTAACTTAGCTATTGTGCTTCTCTAATATCTTCTGTTTGTTCAGTTCTCCAGTGATATTTTTGAACACTTTCAAAATCAACATTAAAAATTAAGAATTGTATCCAAAGAGATTTTATAGCTTGTAACTTAACCTTCACTAACTGAAAAATAAAATTTGACCGTACTTTCTCAGTATTCTGAATAGTTTAGCTTTTATATGTTTGTTATGGTGAGCAACTCTAAAAATACCTTTTAGAGAGTTAATATATAGATATAGCCCAAGGTTCTGTCCAGTTGAATTATAGTATGAGTGTTTTCAGTATTGGAGAAAATAGGAATGACATTAAAACTTTTTAAATAGTCTGACACAGATCTCAGATACCAAATTCTTCTTTTTTTCTGCGGCATGTAGGATCTTAGTTTGCCCGACCAGGTATGGAACCTGCGCCCCCTCCGCAGTGGAAGCGGAGTCTTAACCACTGGACCACCAGGGAAGTCCCCCAAATCCTTTAGATGATTTAATTTTTCTTTGGGAAACCTGAAAGAGCTTGAAATCGACTTAGGGGAATATGTAAATTTGGCTCAGTGTATTCTAAATTTAATTTGGAAGGTGATTAACTTAAATAGAAAACTGGAATTCTATGTGGATACAACAGAAGGTAAAGATAACAGAAAACAGTAAGACCATATCAGTAGGGTAAGGAGGACTTGATAAAGATCAGATGTTAATGCATACTTTAAAGCAGGAGTCTTCAAAGTAGAGCACAAGATGATCACTGAGAAAGGGAGAAAAGAGCTGAGAGCTTCTATTTATATATGTTATCTAAAATATAATAAACAGCACTTGTATTTTAAGTATGAATTGACACTGTAGTCTTGTCTGCTGACTCAACATTTTATACAAACAAACCATGGATTAAATAGAATAGTATAATGTGATCATAGGCAAACGGTAAGAAATGGCAAAACTGATGTTTCTCATGTTAATGTGTTTGAGAAAAAATATAAACAATGTTTATTAGAAAAGAAAATACAGTTGTTACCAAGTCCAAGCTCATGCTGTTCATCTCATGACAGACAACAGGCCCGTCAATCAACAGGTGAATTGTTCGGGCAAGGAATAGTGACTTCATTCAGGAAACCAGCAGACCGAGAAGATGGTGGACTAGTGTCCCAAAGAACCATCTTACCAGAGGTAGAATTCAGGCTTCTTTTATACTAAAAGGGGAGGGACAGTGATTGGTTGCTGCAAACTCCTTGGTGCCGGATCCTTTGTTCTTGCAGCTATCTATGTAGGTCCAGTCACGATGTTCCTATAAACCTCCAACAGGATAAATGTTATTCTCTGTTTCTGCAACTTTTTATCTCTACGTTGAATAGAAAATTGTCATACCTTGAAAGGTCAGACTGGCCTTGAGAATGGGCTATCCTGTATAATTCAGGTTATAAGCAACATTCTTAATTTGCAGTAAGAGCAATTGATAGAATACAAAGGTTAAAGTAAAAGAAATAGATCCAATATGGAGTCATATTTGTTCTTCCATATTACACAGTGGTTATATAATCATGTGGACTAGAGGTGGCCTCCCTCCCAGAGATTATTGAGAAGATTATTTGAAATATGGCCACTAATCTGTTCGTGTTCGTCATAAAACTTGCCCTGAATGTATTTTGTATCTTTTGATATCAGATAATGATAATGTGAAGCCATCATAATTATCGAGAGTTTGAAAAATAAGAATCCATATTATGACGTCTGCATTTTTTTCCAGTTTGAGATATAATTGATATACAGCACTGTATAAGTTTAAGATATGCAGCATATTGATTTGACTTGTGATAATCATTTATGTAAGTCAAATCATCATCACAACAAGTTTAGTGAACATCCATCATCTCATACAGGTATGAAATCAAAGAAATATAAAACACTTTTTCTTTGGGATGAAAACTCTTAGGATTTGTTCTTTTAACAATTTTCATATGTACTACACAGCAGTGTTAATTATATTTGTCATGTTGTACATTACATTCCTTAGTAATTATCTTACAAGGGAATTTTGTACCTTTTGACTGCCTTCATTCAGTTCCCCCAGCTCCCCCTCTGGTAACCACAAATCTGATCTCCTTTTCTATGAATTTGTTTTGTTTTGAAGTATTATTGACCTACAGCTCTATGTTCGTTCCTGTTGCACAACATAGTGATTTGATATTTCCCTACCTTTCAAAATGATCACAGTAAGTCTAGTTATAACATGTCGACACACAAAGATATCACATAGTTATTGACTATATTCCCGACACTGTACATTTCATCCCCATGACTCATGTATTTTTCAAATGAAAGTTTGAACCTCTTAATCTCCCTCACCTGTTTCTTTCCTGCCCCCATCCCCCTCCCCTCTGGCAACCACCTGTTTGTTCTCTGTATCTTTGAGTCTGTTTCTGTTTTGTTATGCTTGTTCATTGTGTTGTTTTAGATTCCATGCATAAGTGAAATCACACTATTTGTCTTTGTCTGACTTATTTCACTTAGCATAATACTGTTTAGGTCTATCCATGTTGTCACAAATTGCAAAATTTCATTCATTTTTTATGGCTGAGTAATATTCCATTGTATGTGTATGCCAAATCCTCTTTATCCATTCATTTATTGATGGGCGCTTAGGTTGCTTCCACGTCTTGGCTATTGTAAATAATGGTGCAGTGAGCATAGTGGTGCATGTATCTTTTCTAATCAGTGTTTTTTTCTTCAGGTAAATACCCAGGAGTGGAATTCCTATATCATATGGTAGTTCTATTTTTAGTTTTTTGAGAAAATTCCATACTGTTTTCTACGGTGGCTGAACCAGTTCACATCCCCACCAGTAGTGCACAAGGAATCCCTTTACATCCTCACCAGCACTTGTTATTTGTTGTCTTTTTTTGATAATAGCCATTCTGACAAGTGTGAGGTGATATCTCATTGTGGTTTTGATTTGCATTTCCCTGATGATTAGTGATGTTGAGCATCTTTTTGTGTGCCTGTTGGCCATCTGTATGTCTTCTTTGGAAAAATGTTTATTCAGATCCTCTGCCTTTTTTATAAAACTGGGTTGTTTGTATTTTTTATCTTAAGTTGTATGAGTTCTTTCTATATGTTGGATATTAATCCCTTATTTAATATATTGTTTGCAAATATCTTCTCCCATTCAGTAGGTGGCTCTTTCATTTTGTTGATAGTTTACTTTGCTGTGCAAAAGCTTTTTAGTTTGATGTAGTCCCAGTTGTTTTATTTTTGCTTTTGTTTCCCTTCCCTGAGGAGACATATCCAAAAAAAAAATATTAGTAAGACTGATATAAAAGAGCTTACTGCTTGTGTTTTCCTCTCAGAACCTTATGGTTTCAGGTCTTACATTTAAGTCTTTTATCCATTTTGAATTCATTTTTGTGCATGATATGAGAGAGTAGTCCAGTTTGACTTTTTGCATGTAGCTGTCCAGTTTTCCCGACACCATTTACCAAAGAGATGGTCTTTTCTTCATTGTATGTTCTTGCCGTCTTTATCAAAGATTAATTGACCATTAAAGAGTGGGTTTCTTTCTGGACTGTTTGTTCTGTTTCATTGATCTGTGTCTGTTTTTGTGCCAGAACCATACTGTTTTTTTAAAAATAAATTTTATCTAGTTATTTATTTATTTATGGCTGTGTTGGGTCTTTGTTGCTGCGCACAGGCTTTCTCTAGTTGTGGCAAGTGAGGCTAGTCTTTGTTGCGGTGTGCGGGCTTCTCATTGTGGTGGCTTGTTGCGGAGCACGGGCTCTAGGTGCATGGGCTTCAGTAGTTGTGGCACACAGGCTCAAGAGTGCAGGCTCAGTAGTTGTGGTACACAGGCTTAGTTGCTCCGCAGCATGTGGGATCTTCCTGGATCAGGTCTCGAACCCACGTCCCCTGCATTGGCAGGCGGATTCTTAACCACTGTGCCACCAGGGACGTCCCTACCTTACTGTTTTGATTACTGTAGTTCCATAGTGTACTTTGAAGCCAGGGAGCATGATACCTCTAGCATTGTTCTTCTTTCTCAAGATTGTTTTGGCTGTATGGGAGTTTTTATGTTTCCATACAAATTTTAGAATTGTTTGTTATAGTTCTGTGAAAAAAAAAATGCCATTGGTATTTTGATAGGCCTGGCATTGAATCTGTAGATTTCCTTATGTAGTATGGGCATTTGAACAGTATTAATTCCTCCTATCAATGAGCACGGTATATTGTCCCCATTTGTTTGTGTTGTATTCAGTTTCTTTTATCAGTGTCTTATACTTTTATGAGTTAAGGTCTTTTACCTCCTTAGTTAGAGTTATTCATAGGTATTTTATTCTTTCTGGTGCAATTGTAAATGGATTGTTTTCTTAATTACTCTCTCTGATAGTTTGTTGTTGGTGTATAGAATTGCAGTAGATTCCTGTATATTAATGTTGTATTCTTCATCTTTACCAAATTCATTAGTTAGTTCTAGTGGTTTTTTGGTGCTGTCTTCAGGATTTTCTATGTATAATATCATGTCATCTGAAGACAGTGATAGTTTTACATCTTCCTTCCAGTTTGGATTCCTTTTATTTCTTTCTCTTGTCTGATTGTGTCAAGGACTTCAATATTATATTGAATAAAAGTGATGAGAGTAGGCATCCATGTCTTGTTCCTGATCTTAGAGGAACACCATTGAGCGTGTGTTAGCTGTGGGCTTGTCATATATGGCCTTTATTATGTTGAGATGTTTTTGCTCTATACCACTTTGTTGAGAGTTTATCGTAAATGGGTGTTGAATTTTGTCAGAAGCTTTTTCTGTATCTGTTGAGAAGATCATGTGATTTTTTTTTTATTCTTGAGATTGTGAATATGGTGTATCACATGGATTGATTTGTGGATATTGAACCATCTTTGCATCCCTGGGATAAATCCCACTTCATCATGGTGTATGATACTTTTAATGTCTTGTTGAATTCGGTTTGATAATGTATTTTTAAGGATTTTTGCATCTGTGTTCATCTGTGATATTGGCCTCTAATATTCTTCTTCTTCTGTGATATTTTTGTCTGGGAGTTTGGTATCAGGGTGATGGTGGCCTCATGGAATGAGTTCAGAAGTGTTCCTTCTCTGCAGTTTTTTTTTTTTTTTTTTTTTTTTGTGGTACGCGGGCCTCTCACTGCTGTGGCCTCTCCCGCTGCGGAGCACAGGCTCTGGACGTGCAGGCTCAGCGGCCATGACTCATGGGCCCAGCCGCTCCATGGCATGCGGGATCCTCCCGGACTGGGGCACGAACCTGTGTCCCCTGCATCGGCAGGCGGACTCTCAACCACTGCGCCACCAGGGAAGCCCTCTCTGTAGTTTTTTGAACAGTTTGAGAAGGATAGGTGTTAAGTCTTCTCTAAATGTTTGGTAGAATTTGTCTGTGATGCCATCTGGTCCTGGAGTTTTGTTTGCTGGGAGTTTTTTGTTTACTGATTCAATTTCATTACTGGTAATTGGTCTGTTGATAGTTCTGTTTATTCCTGGTTCAGTCTCGGGAGATTGTACGTACCTAGAAATCTGTTCATCATTTCTGATTTTGTTGATTTGGACCCCCTCATTCTCTCTCTTTTTTTTTCTTCATAGGTCTGGTTAGTGTCTTATTTTTCATTTTAAAGAATCAGCCCTTAGTTTCGTTTTTTTTTTTAAGTCAGTTTTATTTATTTCTGTTCTGGTCTTCATGATTTCTTTCTTTCTACTAACTTTGGGTTGTATTTGTTCTTATTTTTCTAGTTCCTTTAGGTGTAAGGTTAGATTATTTATTTGAGATTTTTCTTGTTTCCTGAGGTCGGCTTGTATTGCTATCAACTTCCCTCTTAGAACTGCTTTTGCTGTGTCCTGTGGATTTTGGGTTGTTGCGTTTTCATTTTCACTTGTCTACAGGTATTTTTAAAATTTCTTTTTGTTATTTCTTCAGTGATCCATTGGTTGTTTAGTAGCATATTGTTTAGCTTCCACGTGTTTGTGGTTTTTGCAGTGTTTTTCTTATAGTTGATTTCTAGTCTCATAGTGTTGTAGTTGGAAAAGATTTTTGATAGGATTTTAATCTTAAATTTATTGAGTTGTTCGAAGCCTAGCATGTGATCTATTCTGGAGAATGTTCCATGTACACTTGAAAAGAATGTGTTTTCTGCTGCTTTCAGATGGAATGTTCTCTATATCAATTAAATCCATCTGGTCTAATGTATCATTTAAGTCCAGTGTTTCCTTATTGATTTTCTGTCTCATTGTTTGTCCTTTGATGTAATTGGGGTGTCAAAGTCCCCTACTATTATTGTGTTACTGTCAATTTCTCCCTTTATGTCTGTTAATATTTACTTTATGTACTTAGATGCTCTTATGTTAGTTGAGTATATATTTACAATTGTTATGTCTTCTTGGATTGATCCCTTGATCATTAAGTAATGTCCTTGTCTCTTGTTATAGTCTTTGTTTTTATGTCTGTTTTGTCTGATGTAATATTGCTTCCCTGGTTTTCTTTTGATTTCCATTTCCATGCAGTACCTTTTTCCATTGTCTCACTTTTTATCTGTGTGTGTGTTTAGATCTGAAGTGAGTCTTGTTGGCAGCATGTATATGGGTCTTGTTTTTGTATCCATTCAGCCACCCTGAGTGTTTTAATTGGAGCAGTTAGTCCATTTATATTTAAAGTAATTATTGATAGGTATGTACTTACTGCCATTTTGTTGGTTGTTTTTGTAGTTCTTTCTTTGTTCCTCTCCTTCTTTTGCTCTCTTCCCTTCTGGTTTGAAGACTGTCTTTAATACTGTATTTGGATTCCTTTTTCTTTTTTGTGTGTGTATCTATTGTAGATTTTTGGTTTATGGTTCCTGTGAGGTTTATATGTAGAAATCTGTGTGTGTATATATATGTATGTATGATTATTTTACGTTGCTGATCTCTTAAGTTTGAATGCATTTTAACAACTCTGCATTTTTACTCCCCCTATCCCCCCAATGTTTACTGTTTTGACATCATATATTACATCTTTTTGTTTTGTGTATTCCTTAATTACTTATTGTGGATATAGATGATTTTACTTCTTTGTCTTTTAACCTTCTTACTAGCTTTATATGTGGTTGATTTAATATCCTTTATTTATTTATTTATTTATACTCTTGCTTTATATTTGCCTTTGCCAATGATATTTTTCCTCTCATAATTTTTATATTTCTTGTTGTGGCCTTTTCTTTTTCACTTAGAGAAGTCCCATTCACATTTCTTGTAAAGCTGATTTGGTGGTGCTAAACTCCTTTAGCTTTTGCTTATCTGTAAAACTTTTTATTTCCCAACAAATCTGAATGAAAGTCTTGCTGGGTAGAGTATTCTTGGTTGTAGGTTTTTTCCTTTCATCACTTTAAGTATATTGTGCCACTTCTTTTTGGCCTGCAGAGCGTTTCCTGAAAAGTCAGCTGATAGCCTTATGGGAGTTCCCTTGTACATAACTTGTTGCTTTTTCCTTGCTGCTTTTAATAGTCTCTCTTTATGTTTTGCTGTTTTAATTATAGTGTGTCTTGGAGTGGTCCTCTTTGGGTTAATCCTCTTGTGCTTCCTGGACCTGGATGTCTGTTTCCTTTCTCAGGTTAGGGATGTTTTTAGCTGTTGTGTCTTCAAATGTGTTCTCTGCCACTTTCTCGCTTTTGTTTCTCCTTCTGGGACTCCTTTAATGCAAATGTTAGTGTGTTTGATGTTGTTCCAGAGGTCTTTTAAACTGTCCTCATTTGTTTTTATTCTTTTTGTTTGTTTGTTTTTCTCTTCAGCTTCAGTGATTTCCATTGCTCTGTCCTTTAGCTCGCTGATCCATTCCTCTGTATCATCTAATCTACTGTTGTTTCCTTGTATATTTTTTTAGTTAGTGTATTCTTTATCTCTGATTCTTCTTTATATTTCCTAAGTCTTTGTTAGAACTTCTAACTTCTCATTCTCTTTGTCCATTATTATTCCAATTTCTTTGAACATCTTTGTGATAATTACCTTGAACTCTATTAGCTAGATTGCGTATCTCAACTTCAATTAGTTCTTATTCTGGGGTTTTATCTCATTCTTTCATTTGGAAAATACTCCTCTCTTGCCTCATTTTGACTAACTTACTGTTTCTATTTTTGTGTGTTTGGTAAGTTGGTTACACTTCCTAACCTTGGAGATGTGGCCTTTTGTAGGATACATTCAGTGCATCCCAGCAGCACACTTTCCTCTGGTCACCAGAGCTGTATGCTCCAGTGGTAAACACTATATGGGCTGTGTGGGTCCCTCTGTTTTGGTGGGCTGATGACTCTGGGTGGTCTGGTAGGCATGGTTTGCCTTTGGTCTGGTTGGTTGCCAGGCCCTGCCTTGTGCAGAGACTGCCGACCACTGGTGGGTGGAGCTGGATAATGAGGCTTCTGGCCGCAGAGCCCTGGGTGGTCCCAGGGCTAGTGTTGGCCCACTGGTGGGTGGAGCTAGGTTCTCACGTGGGTGGTTGTGGGGCTGGGGTTCCAGATCTATTGTCTGCCTGCTGGTGTGTGGGGACTGTTCCTGACATGGCTGGCTGCAGGGTCTGAAGTGTTGCAAAGTTGGTGCTGGCCTGCTTGTGTTTGGGGCTGGATCCAAGGTTTCTCGGGGCTGGTGTCAGCCTGCTGTTAGGTGGGACTGTATCCCTGCCTGGCTGGCTGCTTGGCTTGAAGCATCCCAGTACTGGTGCTGAGAGGGTGTTGGGCAGGGTCAGGTCCCTGCTAATAAGCTAGAGGGAGGATTCAAAATGTCACTTGCCAGCACCAATGTCTTCATGGTAGAACGAGCTCCCCTAAATTGCTTCTGCCATTGTCTATGTCCCTAGGGTGAGCTCCAGTTGCCTCCTACCCCTCTAGGAGTCTCTCCAACATTAACAGTAGGTTCTGACCTGGGCTCCTTTCAAATTACTGCTTCTGCCTTGGGTCCTGTGTGTGAGAATGTGTGAGATTTTGTGTGCATCCTTTAAGAGTGGATGTTTCTCTATTTCCCTCAGCTCTCTGGTTCTCTGAAAGTAAGCCCCACTGGCCTTCAAAGCCAAACGTTCTGGATGCTTGTATTTCTGGTGCAGGACACCTGGGCTGGGGATCCCAATGTGGGGCTCCTTGGCCAGAACTTTTGCAGTTGTAATTATCCTCCTATATATCCAAGTGGATCCACTTGGGGCTATGGGTCTTGACTGTACTGCATCTCTGCTCCTCCTACTTGTCTCATTATGGCTCCTTCTTTATATCTTTAGTGGTAGATCTTTTCTGCTAGTCTTTTGGTCTTTTTCATCAATAGTTGCTCTGTAAATAGTTGTAATTTTGGTGTGCTCTTGGGAGGAGGTGAGCTCAGGGCCTTCCTACTCTGGCACCTTGGCCACCCTGACCTCTGCTCTTTTTTTAAAAGTGATTAAAATCATGTGATAACCAATGAAGACTGTACTAAATTTCCTTGAATTTATTGACAAATATTTTTCATTGTAGTAAAATATAGGTAACATTACGTTTACTGTTTCAAGCGTACAGTTTGTTGGCTTTAAGTATACTCCCAGTGTTGTGCAGTCATCACCACCATCCGTCTCCAGAACTTTTTTCATCTTCCCAAATGGAAACTACCCATTAAACAGTAACTCCCCATTCTTCCCTGCCCTTAGCCCCTGGGAACCAACCACCTTCTACTTTCTGTCTATATGCATTTGACTGCTTTAGGTACTTCACATAAATGAGGTCATTCAGTAGTTGTCCTTTTGTGTCTAGATTATTTCACTTAGCATAATATCTTCAAGATTCATCCATTTTGTAGTATGTGTCAGAATATCCTTTTAAGGCTGAGTAATATTCCATTGTATGTATACACTACATTTTGTTTATCCATTCATCTGTTGATGGACATGTGATTTCCAACTTTCGGTTATTATGAATAATGCTGCAGTAAACCTGACTGACTGGAATCCTCTTGAAATTTCAGAGTTAATGGTAAAAGACAGCATGCTGGGAATTCCCTCGTGTCCAGTGATTAGGACTCTGCACTTTCACTCCCAGGGCCCAGGTTCAGTGCCTGGTCGGGGAACTAAGATCCCGCAACATCGTGGTGTGGGGAAAAAAAAAAAAAGCATGCTATTAAAAATGTCCTTACTTTTCCTTTTGTGGTAAAAATGGTGATATGTGTAAAACAACATGGTGACTAACTAATGATTTCAACAAATACTGTTTGTTGAGTAAAGAAATATATTTTAGGAAAAATTATATGCTGAAAATTTGCTATACAATTTATTATAGTACACATATTTCTAATATCTCAGCTTACAACGTTTGCTAGATTCTGTTTTGATAATGAATTATATTTTGAAGTACCGTTTTTGTGAACCACTAAAGGAAAGATGTGTTGAAGATTTATTCTCAAAAGGAAGTGACTTGAACAGTGTTTTATGAAAAAACCATGTAATAACCACTGATAAAGCAGTGCATTAATAATTTCCTTTAAAAAGGAAATTGGGATATGGTTGCAATTTATTCACTTCATCATTTATAGGTAAGCAAAGGAAATTAAAGTGAGAAGTCCACAGAATATTACAGCATATTTTTATTATGGTTAATTTTATAAAAATAATACCTTTGGGGCTTCCCTGGTGGCGCAGTGGTTGGGGGTCCGCCTGCTGATGCTGGGGACGCGGGTTCGTGCCCCGGTCTGGGAGGGTCCCGCGTGCCGCGGAGCGGCTGGGCCCGTGAGCCATGGCCAATGGGCCTGCGCTTCCGGAGCCTGTGCTCCGCAGCGGGAGAGGCCACGGCAGTGAGGGGCCCGCGTACCACAAAAAAAAAAAAAAAAAAAAAAAAAAAGGTAAAAAAAAAAAAATAATACCTTTGAAATATAGTAGACTTTTTACAGTATTTCCAAATGAAATGGTGAGGGACTATTGAAAAACTTTGTTTCACACAGGTTTGCTGTTCATCTCCTGTTGTTTCTAATTTGTTGATGTTTAATAAGTGGCTGTTAGTAATATGCTTTCCTAGCAGGTACTTTTGAGAAAATCTGGTTTTTCAAAATAAAAGGGAAACTTTAGTAGTGAATGTATAGTTACTTTTCCAAAGAAACTTGAGCTATGGAAAAAGAATTTTGATGATGAATGTTTGGAAATGCATTCATCATTGTAGAATTTTGTTGCTAAAAATGATGTCACCTGCAACTACTGTATCTGCACACTTAAAACATTAAAAGAAATTTATTGCTTGTTTTAAAGTCAGTGTGAACCAAGGATGTGTGTGTGTGTGTGTGTGTGTGAGAGAGAGAGAGAGAGAGAGAGAGAGAGAGAGAGAGAGAGAGAGAGAGGAATTGATTTATAAGTAATTGGGTCACATGATTTTGGAGGCTTGACAAGTCCAAACTCTGCAAGGTAGGCCCAGGGAAGAGTTGCAGTTCTAGCCCAAAGACAGTCTGTTGGCAGCCTACTGGCAGCATTTTTCTTGAAGGAGGTAGGTCAGTTTTTGTTCTAGTAAGTCCTTTAACTGATTGAATGAGGCCCACCCACATTATGAAGGGTAATGTGCTTTACATATTCCAAATTAAGCAATTTAAATATTATCTCATTCCAAAACACCTTCACAGAAACATCTGATAATATTTGACCAAATATCTGGGCAGTGTGGCCCAGCCAAATTGACACATAAAATCATATTACAGTCAGTTTCAGCAGAGTTTAAAACTTCACTGAAATTATTGTTAAAATATAAAGATGCAGTGTTTTCTGATTAAGCCAAATTTTTGCATAAAAAGGAATTGGAAGGTATAGTCAACAGTGGACTTTTTCCATTTAGACCTTTTAATCTTATATCTTTGTGAGGTGTCATTTGTTTCCCCAGCTGTGACAACCACTAAATCTAAGTGTTCCAGTTTAGAACCAAGGCTTTCAGATTGCTTTGCCATTAAGTATTAAACCAAGATTTTAGAAGTAATGAAGCATGCTGAATTCATTGCTCTCACTAAAATTGTTAATATTTTAAAAAGTTATGGCCCCAGGGCTTTTGTTTGTTTGTTAAATAAGTTTCAAAAAGCTATTTAAAATGATGTTTATTTCATTTTCATTTCTTTTTAAAATTTCTATTTTTGTGGATTTCATAATAACATAATAGAATAGTATATATATAATTTATAGATAAATATACATATAGGGGTATTTGTTCAGAATTTTTACTGATTAGGGTATATAATAAAAATTTTTGGAGATTTCATCTAGAAGATAAAGGAAGTTTAATATAAAATTTGATGAA